>NC_091186.1:5412561-5578955 GCF_040958095.1 Procambarus clarkii
TTATTGGCCCATACGAGGCATCTCCTATCTAAACACAAAGATTAATCCAGTGTAATTGGCCTGTTATGTTGGACATTGTCTTCTATGTTGGCATTGGTATGTTCTTGTCTTGTCCTTACTCTCATGGTGGGTAGAGTAAATAGTTCCGTGATTTGGGTGTTCATGGTAGGTCGCTCTATTCTTATGTGAATTGCCTCAAGAATTTGTAATCTTCTTGAATCTTGGGTTTTGTCTATTATGCAAGTATTCTTGTTCAACATTTCTCTTGTTAGAGTAATGTCATGGGCTTGTCTCATGTGATTCCTAGGGGCACCAGATTGAAGATGGCATGTCAAACGCCTCGTCAGCTTGGTCGACGTCATACCTATGTACTTACATTGAAGGTTACATCCTTCGTGGGGGCAAGTGTACATGTATACATGTATACAACGTTGACTGCTGTAGAGGGTTCTCCGTCGGCTTCGGGCTGTTTTTGATAAGGAGTTCGGAAGTCTTCTTGGTTTTGTAGAATATTATCAGGTTTATGTTTTGGTTAGGAGTAGTGCTTTTTACTCCTTTACGGATTATTTCTTTCATTATTCTTTCCTCTTTTATATGTTCACTGTGCATGGTTGATTTGTAATATAATTTTATTGGGGGTGTTGTGGTTTCTGTTCTAGGTTCTGAATTATACCAACGGTCCAAATGTCTTCTTATAGCAGCGTTTATTTCCGCGTTGCTATATCCGTTGTTCACCAATACCTGAGTTACTCTTTCAAACTCTCTACTCACGTTGCTCCATTCAGAGCAGTGGGTAAGCGCTCGACGAATATAAGCATTGAGAACACTGGCTTTGTATCTTAGGGGGCACTCACTTCTACCGTTCAGGCATAATCCTATGTTGGTGGGCTTGGTATATACGTTGGTGCTTAAAGAGGTTCCTGTTTTTGTTATTAGTACATCCAAGAATGGCAGACTGTTATTTTCACTATTTTCATGTGTAAATCGGAGTACTGACTCTCTCTCTAGGTGTCTTTTTAGGTCAATTAGTTCATCTGAGTCTTTTACTATTACGAATATGTCATCTACATAACGGCAGTATACAGTTGGTTTTTGTCTGCTACTGAAGACCCTATCTTCGATGGTTCCCATATAAAAATTAGCAAATAAAACTCCTAAGGGGGAGCCCATTGCTACTCCGTCTATTTGTAAATACATGTCTCCTTGTGGACTGATGAAAGGGGCTTCTTTTGTACATGCTTCGAGAAGACTTTTCAAGTGTGGCTCAGGTATGTCTGATTTGGGGGTGCTCTCGTCTCTGTATACTCTGTCCAGTATCATTCCTATGGTTGTGTCGACTGGGACGTTGGTAAAAAGGGATTCAACGTCCAGGGAAGCGATGATTCCATCGGGCTGGGTAGATTTGATCAATTCTAGGAAATCTGCTGATGATAGTAGACTAAACTTACTTCGAGTGTATGGAGTTAGGAGTTCACTGAGTTTCTTTGCCAGGTGATAAGTTGGGGTTGGTATTTGGCTGATTATAGGGCGTAGTGGGTTACCTGGTTTATGCGTCTTAACATTGCCGTAGGCATATCCTAAGCCATAGTCGCCTTGAAGTTTATTGAAATGCACACTACCTTTCTTTGCGTTGATTGCTGTAATTGTTTTGTTTACTTTCCGCTTAAGGTCTTCTACGGGGTTCCTCGTGATTCGTTGAAATTTGGAGTCGTCACTTAGGATGTCGCTAATTTTGTTCATGTATTCATGGGTAGGAATCAATACATATGCTGCTGTTTTGTCGGCTTTTCTTATTGTTACGTCTTTCAGATTTCCAATGCCAACATAGAAGACAATGTCCAACATAACAGGCCAATTACACTGGATTAATCTTTGTGTTTAGATAGGAGATGCCTCGTATGGGCCAATAAGCCTTCTGCAGCCCCTATGTTTATCCCTTATGTATCCCCCCATGTTTTCACCTTCATTGTATTATCACCTGACCTAATGCGGGTATAAAATCAACTAGTATTGTAAGATCTGTTCACTTGAGAATGAACCATGGAGGTTCGAAACGTCGTGCAAATTATACAAATAAGTGTAATACACTCTATAGTAAATCACTTCTTTTCTTCACCTTAAAAGTACGAAAATGAGTTTTGGAGAACTCCTATTTCAATTAAGCCCTGATGCTAAGAAAATAGTTAGAGGGATAGAAGCCCTAAACCAGAAAATAATAAATACAGAATATGCGGTCATATTCAATGAAACATGTTTGAAAGAAAACCTGCTGCCAGTATACACTAATATATATATATATATATATATATATATATATATATATATATATATACATATATATATATATATATATATATATATATATATATATATATATATATTTCATTGAATATGACCGCATATTCTGTATTTATTACTTTCTGGTTTAGGGCTTCTATCCCTCTAACTATTTTCTTAGAGGGATAGAAGCCCTAAACCAGAAAGTAATAAATACAGAATATGCGGTCATATTCAATGAAACATGTTTGAAAGAAAACCTGCTGCCAGTATACACCAATATATATATATATATATATATATATATATATATATATATATATATATATATATATATATATATATATATATATATATATATGTCGTACCTAGTAGCCAGAACGCACTTCTCAGCCTACTATGCAAGGCCCGATTTGCCTAATAAGCCAAGTTTTCCTGAATTAATATATTTTCTCTAATTTTTTTCTTATGAAATGATAAAGCTACCCATTTCATTATGTATGAGGTCATTTTTTTTATTGGAGTTAAAATTAACGTAGATATATGACCGAACCTAACCAACCCTACCTAACCTAACCTAACCTATCTTTATATGTTAGGTTAGGTTAGGTAGCCGAAAAAGTTAGGTTAGGTTAGGTTAGGTAGGTTAGGTAGTCGAAATACAATTAATTCATAAAAACTTGGCTTATTAGGCAAATCGGGCCTTGCATAGTAGGCTGAGAAGTGCGTTCTGGCTACTAGGTACGACATATATATATATATATATATATATATATATATATATATATATATATATATATAATAAATGCGAACAAGCCTGAATGGTCCCCAGGACTATATGCGACTGAAAACTCACACCCCCCAGAAGTGACTCGAACCCATACTGCCAGGAGCAACGCAACTGGTATATACAGGACACCTTAATCCACTTGACCATCACGACTGGACAAAAGGAAGTGATAGCGAAGCTTTTTGAACCACTTCCCCGCCGGCACTCGGATGGTAATCTTGGGCATAGGATTTTATCAAATCACCTCATTCTTTGGGGCACACGTTGATTTGATAAAATGCTATGCCCAAGATTACCATCCGAGTGCTGGCGGGGAAGTGGTTCAAATAGCTTCGGCTATCACTTCCATTATATCCGGTCGTGACGGTCAAGCGGATTAAGGCGTCCTGTAGTTACCAGTTGCGTTGCTCCTGGGAGTATGGGTTCGAGTCACTTCTGGGGTATGAGTTTTCAGTCGCATATAGTCCTGGGGACCATTCAGGCTTGTTTGCATATATATATATATATATATATATATATATATATATATATATATATATATATATATATATATATATATATATATATATATATATATATATATATATATGTCGTACCTAGTAGCCAGAACGCACTTCTCAGCCTACTATGCAAGGCCCGATTTGCCTAATAAGCCAAGTTTTCATGAATTAATATATTTTCTCTAATTTTTTTCTTATGAAATGATAAAGCTACCCATTTCATTATGTATGAGGTCAATCTTTTTTTATTGGAGTTAAAACTAACGTAGATATATGACCGAACCTAACCAACCCTACCTAACCTAACCTAACCTATCTTTATAGGTTAGGTTCAGTTAGGTAGCCAAAAAAGTTAGGTTAGGTTAGGTTAGGTAGGTTAGGTAGTCGAAGAAACATTAATTCAAGAAAACTTGGCTTATTAGGCAAATCGGGCCTTGCATAGTAGGCTGAGAAGTGCGTTCTGGCTACTAGGTACGACATATATATATATATATATATATATATATATATATATATATATATATATATATATATATATATATATATATATATATATATATATATATATATATATATATGTCGTACCTAGTAGCCAGAACGCACTTCTCAGCCTATTATGCATGGCCCGATTTGCCTAATAAGCCAAGTTTTCATGAATTAATTGTTTTCGACTACCTAACCTAACCTAACTTTTGCGGCTGCCTAACCGAATCTAACCTATGAAGATAGGTTAGGTTAGGTTAGGTAGGGTTGGTTAGGTTCGGTCATATATCTACGTTAATTTTAACTCCAATAAAAAATGACCTAATGGGTAGCTTTATCATTTCATAAGAAAAAATTTAGAGGAAATATATTAATTCAGGAAAACTTGGCTTATTAGGCAAATCGGGCCTTGCATAGTAGGCCGAGAAGTACGTTCTGGCTACTAGGTACGACATATATATATATATATATATATATATATATATATATATATATATATATATATATATATAAATATATATATATATATAAATATATATATATATATATATATATATATATATATATATATATATATATATATATATATATATATATATATATATATATATATATATATTATTAAATATGACCGAAAAAGTAAGATTAATAATTCTAACACGAATTTTCTCAATCTTTCGTACATTACGCTTCACTGTTGGAGGTAAATCAAAAATCACTTCTCCAAAATTCATTTTTATTTCTAGTCTGACGCGACACGGGCGCGTTTCGTAAATCTTATTACATTTTCAAAGACTTCACAAATACACAACTGACTAGAACTTGCGTTTCCCTGATTTTATATCTACATTTGAGTGAGGTGGGAAGGGTGATGTGGCATTACATTTGAGTGAGGTGGGAAGGGTGATGTGGCATTAACACAAGACAGAACACTAGGGGATATTAAGGGTAAGTAGGGTAAGGCAGGTCCTAGTCAATAACGGCTTCTCCAATGGTTTCATCGAAGACATCATAAAAAGGAAAGTGAAAAGCCATGCAACCTCCGAAGAGACAACTAACACAACACCTATACCCCCTATTAGACTATTTTACAGGAACTTCTTTTCCACAGCTCATAAAACAGAGGAAAGGGTCCTGAAAGATATTGTTAATAGAAACGTTATCCCTACAGACAAAAATCAGAGGATACAACTGACGATTTACTATAAAACCAGAAAAACGGCCAGCCTACTCATGAGAAACTCTCCAGACACAAAACAGAACGCCTTAAAAGAGACTAACGTCGTCTATGCCTTCAAATGCCCACTTGGGGACTGTAAGCTCCAAAAAACCCAGTATATAGGCAAGACAACAACATCTCTTTCTAAGCGTTTAACGATGCATAAACAACAGGGCTCCATTAAGGAACATATAATCTCTTCCCATAACCAAACCATCGCCAGAGAAATCCTAGTAAACAACACAGAAATCATCGATAGATACAGCGATAGCAGGCGGCTTGACGTTTGCGAGGCACTACACATCAAGAAGTCAACACCAGCAATCAACAGCCAATTATTGCACAACTATATTCTACCCACCTCAAGACTCCGCTCCAATATAGAAGCATCAAGAAATATGGACCAATAGGCTTTCTACAAACACTTCTATTCAATACCCATTGTTTCTGTTCTGTCTTGTGTTGATACTTTTAATACCCTATTAATATCCCCTAGTGTTCTGTCTTGTGTTAATGCCACATCACCCTTCCCACCTCACTCAAATGTAATGCCACATCACCCTTCCCACCTCACTCAAATGTAGATATAAAATCAGGGAAACGCAAGTTCTAATCAGTTGTGTATTTGTGAAGTCTTTGAAAATGTAATAAGATTTACGAAACGCGCCCGTGTCGCGTCAGACTAGAAATAAAAATGAATTTTGGAGAAGTGATTTTTGATTTACCTCCAACAGTGAAGCGTAATGTACGAAAGATTGAGAAAATTCGTGTTAGAATTATTAATCTTACTTTTTCGGTCATATTTAATAATATATGTCTACAGGAAAGACTGCTACCAAAATATACTAATATATATATATATATATATATATATATATATATATATATATATATATATATATATATATATATATATATATATATATATATATATATATATATATATACATATACAACTATAACCTGCAAACACTAAACAGAGTTTTACTATGCTATCATTTAAACCGCTTTTTTTCTTATATACTCACATTTGGGTGAGGTGATATGGTACAACAGTTTTGGTTGAAGTGAACAAAACTTTCAACACAAGATAGAACACGGTGCTATGGGTATAAATTGGATAAATTTAAGGAAAGAATGGAAATAACTGCAAAGGGCCTATTGGCCCATATTTCTTGATGCTTCTATATTCATCATCGATAAATACAGCGATAGTAGGCGGCTTGACGTCTGTGAGGCACTACACATCAAGAAGTCAACACCAGCAATCAACAGCCAATTAATGCACAACTATATTCTACCCACTTCAAGACTCCGCACCAATATAGAAGCATCAAGAAATATGGGCCAATAGGCCCTTTGCAGTTATTTCCATTCTTCCCTTTAATTTATCCAATTTATACCCATTGCACCGTGTTCTGTCTTGTGTTGAAAGTTTGCTTTGTCTTGTGTTGAAAGTTTTGTTCACCTCATCCAAAAGTGTCGTAACATATCACCTCACCAAAATGCGAGTATATAAGACAAAAAGCTGTATAAATGATATATATATATATATATATATATATATATATATATATATATATATATATATATATATATATATATATATATATATATATATATATATATATATATCATTTAAACCAAGTTTTTGCATATATATATATATATATATATATATATATATATATATATATATATATATATATATATATCATTTAAACCAAGTTTTTGCATATATATATATATATATATATATATATATATATATATATATATATATATATATATATATATATATATATATATTTGTGAGAAAGCTGCATGAACGCGCAAGCCATATATCACTAAGAACTCTTTGACCCGGCCAGGATTCGAACCCATGCCGTCCAGGATCACTCCTAAACGTACACAGTACCGTGACCACCGCACCAATGATCGTCTATAAGGATTGGTCAGTCTTGGTGCTTATTAACTAAGCTCCCTGACTGACCAACCCCCGACGACACTCATGGATCCATTTGGGTACAGTTTTTCATCAAATTCTGGCGCATGCACGGGCCGCACTGAGTCTAACATTTGTGAGAAAGCTGCATGAACGCTCAAGCCATATATCACTAAGAACTCTTTGACCCGGCCAGGATTCGAACCCATGCCGTCCAGGATCACCCCTAAACGTACACAGTACCGTGACCACCGCACCAATGATCGTCTCATAAGGAGCTTAGTTAATAAGCACCACGACTGACCAATCCTTATGAGACGATCATTGGTGCGGTGGTCACGGTGCTGTGTACGTTTATGGCCTCTGCTTTGAAATACAAAGCGGAGATGTTTCTGAAGAGGGGGACAAAGAAACAGTTGCTCAGTGCGCGGGAAGTCTGGGGCCATATAAATTCTGAGGCAGAGAGGGGCTCTCCCTCACTTCCACCCGACCGTCGCAGTACTCGAAACTGCGTCGCGCCTCCGCCTCAACGACACGTGGACCAGTACCAGTCCTGCAGTCATCAGTCTGTCGATACGGCAGGGACCCCCCTGCCCTAATCATCCTTTTATGTAAAAAATTTCTGTTAAAGTTTAGTCAGGACTGTCCAGTGTCTGGCGTGTGTTGGCGCCTTTCCCCCTGCAGTCCGCGTGGGCCGCCTTACTTCCCTACTGCCTTCTGCACGTTTGCCTGTCTTGAGGTATGCAGGCGCGCCCTGCTCGGACGTGCGTGCCCGGCCGGGCCCCCTGCGAGCGGCTCGGCGTCGCCCTTGGAGGCGCCCCCACGTGGACAGGTTGCTGTGGTCCTATGCCAAGGGCCATGGTGTGTGCCGAGCCCGGACGTGCGTGCACGGCGGGCTCCCTGTGAGCGGCCTCCAACGGATACCTGATCAACCAGGCTGTGACTCATACGTCAGGCTGCGCGCAGCCGCGTCCAACAGCCTGGTTGATCAGTCCGGCTACCAGGAGGCTTGGTCGACGACCGGGCCGCGGGGACGCTAAGCCCCGGAAACACCTCATGGTAGGCCCTTGGCGGGGGCGCCACGAGGCCAGGTTGCAGTGGTCCTATGTTCCTTGGGCCCGTCCTTTGGGGCCCATGCCCGGTAGGTGTCGCCCTCGTGCCGTGGCGCTCAGAGGAGCACTTGCCCTGGGTTGTGTCTCGCTTCCTTCCTGTCCCTCTTGGGTGCTAAGCCACGCGGATTAGCGGCGTGGCCTTCCCCGGGGCGGGGGGTCTGTCTGCATTCTTGTCGTACCCGGGCGTGCCCGCTTGTGGGGGGCCTGCCTCACGCCCACGGGCTGGAGACGCCCACGCCTGGCGGCGGTGTCCTGGTCGGCAGGCCCTGAGGCTTCTTTGCCTAGGGGCTACCTCGACGTCAGGTTGGGCTTAGCCGAGTGCCTCCCCGTCCCCTGCTGTTTGATCCAGGCTATCCACCGTTCTATGGTTCTATGGTCCGTTCTGTTCTATGGTCCCCTGTTCTGTTTAGGGGTGTCTAGGTGAGCCTGGGCGCTCCCAGGCGTGTTTTGCGTTCATCAGGTATGCAGGTATGCTTGTACGGTAGGTATGGTAACATACCTGCAGGTATGTTTGTCTCCAGACGTCTCGTCGGGCCGGTTTAGCTTGCACGTTCGTACCCAGACGTTGTCGTTTGTCCCAGACGTTGTCGTCTGTCCGGTGTAGCCCGGTACATTTGTTCCCATGACGTTTCGTCCGGCTGGTATAGCCGGCACGTTCGTACCCAGACGTTTTCGTCTGGCCGGTGTAGCCCGGTACATTTGTTCCCAGACGTTTCGTCCGGCTGGTATAGCCGGCACGTTCATACCCAGACGTTTTCGTCTGGCCGGTGTAGCCCGGTACATTTGTTCCCAGACGTTTCGTCCGGCTGGTATAGCCGGCACGTTCGTACCCAGACGTTTTCGTCTGGCCGGTGTAGCCCGGTACATTTGTTCCCAGACGTTTCGTCCGGCTGGTATAGCCGGCACGTTCGTACCCAGACGTTTTCGTCTGGCCGGTGTAGCCCGGTACGTCAATTCCACCACGTTTCGTTCGAACGCTGTAGCACAGTACTCCCGTGTTTTTCCTCGGTTGCGTGTACGAGATGTTGGTCTGCCTGGAGTGCCCGGATATGCGGCCCCCTTCCCCATCCCAAGTTTTCAGCGTCCAGCCTAATGCCTGGCCAGTGCGGTCTGCCGCTTGAGCGACTTCAAATCAAATCAAATCAAATGTTTATTTAGGTAAGGTACATACATATACAAGAGATTTTACAACGAGTGATGGATTTAATTCTAATTATTGCGGTCATTTATTATTTAATTCTGTTCAATTTTGTTACATTCCTTTATATAGACTTTCAGCTTGATTAGTTTCATTACGTGGCAAATTTAGGAAATTTATAGCATTGCTTACACCTCTTGCCTTAAAAAAAAAAAAAAATCTATTTTCGTAAAAGAATTCGTATTTTCATGTCAATTTAGTGAATGGGAGTCCGCTCCTGTTTTGATGATTTATGTTCCTCCATCATTAACTATACCCTTACTTAAATAACTTGTTATATCCTTATATATATAGTCTTCCAGTCATGACGTGTATTAAGACTAAAGTTATTCCTCAATTTACCATTGAGCAAGCCTCCGGCTTTAGATTATTCCTGCACTTGATTTATGAGTCAATTACCCTCAGCAATTTGTTACTGCAATTTATGCATGCGTTTGCTCCACGTTTTATTTAACTTTTGTGCCGCAATTATGTTTGTGTAACTGTCGCTTTTGTCATTGAGTTTAAGTTAAGTCAGCTAGGATGAGCTAGTTAGGTTATACTATGGTGTCTTTCAGTCACGACGTGTATTAAAGAGTCAGTTTATTCCTCAATTTAGTCGGAAGGTACTGCGGCTTCCCAGCCGACGTCCTTCCTGTGACGAGTTAAGCCGGCGATGTTTTCAGTTTTATATTTATTTGGTCATATAAATAGGCGGCCTCCCAGGCCGCTGGTTTATCCAGACGTGTTGTCTGCCCGGTGTAGCCCGGATGTCACTGCGGCCTCCCAGGCCGCTGGTTTATCCAGACGTGTTGTCTGCCCGGTGTAGCCCGGATGTCACTGCGGCCTCCTAGGCCGCTGGTCGCGAAGATCCAGCTGAAGCGTTCCAACTGACGTGTCTTTTTTCACTCCTTTTCGTTATTGTATTTGGTTGTATTTACCTCGGCTCCAAGTGTTAATCCCGTTTCTCTAACGAGTTATAGTCCAGCTTTATTTTGAGCATACTTTGTTTTGCAATTTATAATTATTTATAATTAATTATAGTTATAATTGGTTTATAATTTTATTATTTACACCATTTATTTACGATTATTCATATAATATAATTTATTACATTGTTAGGCTTTTCCAACGACGTCGTCCCAGCCGGTGTTGTTCCTGCAGAGGATGGGCCAGCTGGTGGCTCGGCTGAAGCTGTTGCAGTGGGCGCCCTCACAGACTCAGCTAGTTTCAGCAGACGATGTTACAGCTGCTAACGCCCCAGTTCCATGTTAGGCTTCCCGGCAGCCGATGCTTCAGTCATGAACCTTCAGCTGAAGCGTTCCACCCGACGTTGCGCCCATCAATTTATCACTCTTTTCAGTTTTTGTAATTCTCGCTTTTCCAGCTTCATGAATTGTTCCCGTTATTTTCTATGACAGTTATATTCCAGTCTTTAGCCTAAATTGTCTTGCGGCTGGCCCTCTACTTACCACTAAGGTCTTCCCTGGTGGCCAGTTGCCGCTATTTTCCTCCCTTTATCAGATGTTGATGCTCCAGCTGTCGATGTCCAGCTGCAGGTGCCCAGCTCCGATGCTCCAGCCGCGGATGGCAGGATTTTGCAGTTCAACATTCGGCAACGGTCGTTAAGTTAATCCATTATTTTGCACAATTTTGACTATTGGTGTTTGTGTTATACACGCTACGTTAATGTGGGTCTTAGGTCCAGGTACTACCCACGTGCATAATTCTTTAACTTATAAAACCCGTGCTTATTGTTTTTGAGTTATTAACTAAGCCAGCTAGGTTGTGCTAGTTGCCGTGTCACAGGCCTCATGCCTAGTCTTGCTTCAGTTTCCCTGGCTTCGCATTTACCACTAGCCTACTCACTTTATTTCCGCTCAGGATGCTTTGTCTTGTTGCATGTTTACTTTTACTGTGTTTACAGTATGTTTGTTTAACTTTTGCTTTGCCTTAAGTTATTAAGTAAAGTCAGTTAGGATGTGCTAGTCGCGGTGTTACGGGCCCTTGTCTCCTGCTTTAAGTTTCTGGCTGTGAGATTTTTTCTATGCCTACCTCCCTTAGGATCTTGACTACAAGTTTAAAGGCTGCTCACGGCAGTTAAGCATGAGTCCAATAGAAAAAGGAAAAGCGGGAGCAAACCGCCAGGCCTCCACCACTAGGGGTGAAAACCTGTCCACAATAGGCCGCTGGCTCCTCCTAGTTAAACAGGACGTTAAAACTAATAAAGGGTAACCGACGGGTTCTCACAATCAAATATTTATATTTGATGTGGCGCTATGAATTGGAATTTGAATTCCCAAGAACAGCCGTCGTATCAAGATCACATCAACATTTAATCGTAATATGCAGAAATATGGTGGAATAATATGGTTGAAGGTTGACATCAAAGACCGTTTTCTATAACATTATAACATAACAATTTATTAATAACAAGAGACTAACTACTACATTACCGAGTTTACGTTACGTTAATGTCCATCCAGTGGCACGATAACAAACAGCTAAATAGCAACCCTTGCTGTGAGGCTGAATACTGAACTAACCTGAACACAGGTGTGCCCACTAATGACGCAATATTGCAAATCAAAGAAAAATATCACAGACTAAGTTATACCACAGCAAATGGTTTCGTTATTGTCCAACAAGTGGCCTTTGCAACACAGCTGTTCAACAGCCCCTCGAGAAGTGACAGCAGGCTCCATCTTGCTGACACTTCGGGCTGACAACATGAACTAACTGAACAAATGAAGGATATCCACTGAAGACACATGCATGCAATCAATAGTGACTCGGTTTCCCTGACAGCTACTATAATCACAAGCTTAGGGGTCCTCCCGCCCCCCAGGAGAGACCCACGTAACTAGGCGGGTAGTCCAACAATGACCCCCCCTATCACAACCCAGTGTGAACACTCTTTGCAACTCCCTACAAGAAGTTGCCCTGTAATTAGTAACAAAGACAGGCAAGGCGGGATTCTGGGACACAGCTCCACAAATCCCTAGATTACTCTACTCTCGTCACCAGACGACAGCCAAAAGAAATTGCCTTAAGTGATTAATTACGTTAATTGACTGATCGCAGCAGTCAGCAACAAAGTACTACGGTAATCACAAACAATTGTCTCACACTAGACAACGTCATCATGATACTCTACGTTAATCATTAACACTTGTCTCTCTTGTTAACAATAACTCAAACATATATTACATCACACTTGACTCCTAGCAAGTATTCAGTGAGTAATCCTCAATTAAGGTCAAACGGACCACTAATTACATCCCCATTGAGTTACGTTAACTAAGCCTACCCTAACTTGGTAGCTTCTCAACAGTCTGTATCAAAAAATTACTAGTGAGTGTTAATTACCCTAATTAACTCCGAGCAATTAATTGTCACCAGGACCGATAATTAATCATCCATAAATACGTCTCACTCCGCACTGCCTAAGCAGGTCTCATCAAACACTGTGAATTCACGGGAAAGGAGTTAATTACCCTAATTAACAAGATGTGCCACTAATCCACTGTTCTCAGACAGGATATGATTAATACAGCGATTTATGCTAGCTCCATGACCTCGCTTTACCGGATCATCGGAGCTCTCCAGATGTTAATTACTCCACTAATTAACATGAGCCACTAATTGCTATACCCCAGAAAGGTAATTAGTCTCGAGCAAATTACGTTAACACAAATACTGACAGATCCTCTCCCACTACGTGAATTCATGATCAGAAGGCTAATTGCATAATTAGCTAGAGTGGTCAATTAGTTGTCACACGGACAATTAATTGCTCCCGAGACGTATCTCACTCAAGCTCAACGCTGTTCTCTCTCATAACAGCCCTCACTCACTCCACAATAAGTGTGCACTCCTTATCCAGTTAATTCCCCAATTATTAACTCACTGAATCCTTAAGTCCTCAACACAACTTAAAGAAACAAAGTAACCCCAGTGTTACATAGATCACATTACAATGGCATGCAACAACACAAATGCACTGCCCACATACGGTTGCGGCTACTGCAACTCGCTAATTACTGTGCCCACACAATAATGACACACGGTTGTGCAACACACAAGAGTATACCAATATTATTGCCCCCCTTACCTTGCAACCGTTGCAAAGGACTACTGTGAACACACTCTTACCTCAGCAAGGCAATTAACCCATCAATTGCCTGCTCTCATTAAGCACTGTGAATTCCCCTGAATAATCCTAGAGGTCCCTTAAACCCTCAACACAGCTCTCAGGGCAGCAATATCGTATAAACTGATAACAATACTGCACAAACCTGCAACATAATGATGCCGTCAGCATACCCCACATGCTAATGACATCATTAGGCAATCAGTCAGCAATCACATCTACTAACTTACCACACAACACAGTACATAAACATGCAAATGAACACATAGAAATGGCATTGACATAATGAATGAAAATTATAACATCAGGTAAATGTATCTCTAACTACACAGACCTCAGGGGTACCCACTGACATCCCTGCAACCTGGCCTGCCTACCTCTAATGATACAATTATATAAGGTACTCTATGGCATTAATCCAGTCTGAACGATTATATAGAATCGACAGGCTGGATCACTTATATGGTAAATCTCTACACTGACCGGTTACATACCCGAGTCAGTCTACACACACATATATATATATATATATTACTACAGTGTGGTCCCGTGTACAACATCTATCTCCAGGTAGCGCCCTACCAGTCACCTGGACGTGCTACAGACAGCTGTCTCTCAGCTGCTTCCCTAGCCTGGCAGGGCTATGGGACAACACAGCTTTACCGTGAATTTCCACTAATACTGAGACACTGTTACACTGACTATTGTACTCACGTTTTTCTCTCCTTTCACTCATTTCCCAGGTCACTACCACTCTAGCTGTCAACACTTAGCTTGCTCCTCATGCGTCGACAAGATGTGGCCCTAGGCTGTCCCGGGAAAGTGGCTAAGTGGCCCAAGGAGGTGGCCAAGGCATGTGGCCACCGCGTGGCCCACAGCGCCCCTCCCGAGCTGAGAGGGGGGAGGGGGGTGGTAGCCAGCGCGCAGGCAGGTGGGTGGGGTAGCCGGCGCGCGAGCAGGCGGGTGGCCGGGCCATGCGGCCGGGCAGACTGGGGTGGCCTGGGGGTGGCCCCCGGGCATACACACGTGGTTGAGGAATCACCAACAACTCCAGCAAACCAGAGCCTGCCTTGCTCTACACTGGGGTGACAATGGCCGGCGGCATCCCCACACTGACGCCGCCTGGCGGAATTCAAAGTCCCACAGGGGCCTGTAATCTCACCACAATTACACTAGGAGGCCCTGTACGTACTCCGCCAATTGTCATCAACACTAGACAGGTTATTTGAATCACCTGTTACCCCATGAGGCTCTGCCAGCTGCCTCATGGGTGCCCACTGTCTCTGAGGCTATTTTACTGGTCCTTCCGTACCTCGTCGGCCCTCAAATTTCACAGAAATTGGGCCAAGACACAACCTGGGATGGCAGGAGTGCCATCCCTGCTAGTTAACACAGTAACGTCCGCGATTAACGGGGGTGGGGGGTGAAAACTCCCCCGCTCCACCCAGACACGTCCTCGTCCACCTGCTACCCTGCTCAGACTGACGATTTCCCGGGCTAAGGAAACTCAAAATGCCCATACCTCCTCCCCTACATTGTCTTGACCAATCAGCACAAAGCCGGCACTGTTCCCTCGTGCCGCTACCAATCACAGCCTCACTCACCCTCAAGCGTCCTGTGACGTCACAAGGAGGGGGAGGCCTAAAGACAAGGCGCAATATCTCACATGTTGGGGGGGGGGGGAACGTTCACCCCACTCTCCCCCCACCGCTAACGGTTTTAGTCAAGTATCCTCTCATACCACTACACTCTCCCCTCCTCATCCTATTTCACAGAAACAGGAAAATCTCTTTAATTCTCTCTACAGAGCAATCACAGACTTCTGACTACTCACAAATGATAGTCCATAACATAAGCTTTCATTCAACACCCCACAAGTATATGTTAGTTTGAAAGCTTCAGTTTCTAGAGTCCCTAGAGCGACTAGCCTAATCTGGAAACTAGGAAAACTAGCTGAGGGAATCTAGATTCCCTCACATAGCCAAACTTCTCTTGATGATGTCATTGACTGCTTCATGTCTGGCAATCTTTTCTTGTGTCTTACGACAGATGAAACCATGGCTGACGTATTGGTCTGCCCGTACATGGCCGCAAATACACTGGTGCTCGTGGGAGATAGGGGCGGCAAGGCGCAGGGCAACACCAATACTTAGGGTCCGATGGTCCAGGCGGGTGCCCAAGGCGGAATTAGGGACTGCCAACAGGAAGTCCCTGGCATGGGGCGCTTGCACAGCTAGAAGACGCGCTCTGTCCTTCGTGGAAGCTGACTCCAGCAATGATGTAACGATGTTTTCCATTATGGGACTTTGTCATTTGGACTGTTTGCAGTCATTTGGAAAAGTCGGTCGAGGGTGAGAGTTGGCAAGAGTGTCCCACTGACCGACTCCTTCCACGAATATGGGATCATGAAACCCAATGGAGCCTCTTAGGTATTCTGGTAGTATTTCCTTAACTAATTCACCTGTAGCACTGGTCGAGGATAAGAATGCCGGCAATGCTAACTGTGTCGCCTTGCGAATACCTATACCCCCGAGTCTAACTGGGAGCGTTGCTTGGTCCCATTAGTCATGTTGCAGGGAGAGGTTTAACACTTTCACGGTTATTGACCTTAGGAGTGAGTACGTCATATTCAGTTAATTTTGGGCTGTCGAAGGAGGGAGCACACCTTAGGAAATAGGTCAGTCTGGGCAAAGCCAGGCACCTTGTGAGAAGGTACAAAGCATCATGGGCGTCCAAAGCCCCTATTCTTCCCTCCATCCTCCTCAGGTCGTTCAGCTTTTCTTCGAGGACTGCCTCAATGGCGCTCGAGCCCAGAGGTGCCCCTAGCAGCACACTGTCGGTGGAAGCAATCACTGGGGCTCCTAGCAATATGATTCACACTGCATCTATGGTTGGTTGGCTAGATGAGATGATTTCACACTTTGATGGGTTTAGGGTGAGTCCTAACTCCTCTCCCTTAGATTTCACCAGCTGTAGATCTTCTAGCAGGGACTCCTGTGTCCCTGTCAGGGTGCCATCGTCCAGGAACCAGATGTTGAATTTGCTGGTCAACCTGCTTGTGTCCTCTTTAACAGCCATGCAAAAAAGGAAACGGGCAAGCGGGTCTCCCTGCTGGACACCTTCTGCGGAAACCTCTTCATGTTCCCCAAACAACAGCGTCGATTCCCTACTGTACCCTGCTGAGACGAAGGGGAGTAGAGAAGGAAAGCTTTTTCGAACTGCTTCCAGTACCACATCCTTTTTTACCTGGTTGAAGGCATTTTTAAAGTCTAATTTAATTAATGCCTAATTTTCTGGGAGGTGCTTGATATTGGCTCGCACTGCATGAGCTGCTGCTTCACAGCCATAAGGTACACCAAAACCTAGTTGATGGGGTCGAAGCATCGTTGCAGCATCTATGCTAATTTTTCTGACAGCTGCCCAAGCAACAAGGCGCCGAAGTGTGTTACCCACGGCAATGGGTCTGACTCCACCATCCTTTTTCTTAAGGGCATAAAGGGATGCTCTGAAGAAAAAGGGTTTAATTGTATCTGGGATCAACCCAGAGAGGCAGTCGTTGACAAACTTCGTGACCTCTGACAATAGTGTCTCAGCAACTTCTCCGAGAACTGGATTTATCATCTCCTTGAGGTGCTGAGGTCTTACTCCAGTTTATACCCCTGCTGAGCCTGGCGGAAATGACATGATGGCTTTGTATACCTCTGACACTTGGAGGAATAGAGGTCCCATGTACGGGACATTTGTGTCCCGAGCATGGGTTCCCACGGTACTCTAGGAGGGTGCTTCTCTCTCAGTGAGTCGGCAGTAGCGGGATTTCTAAGGGCGATCGTGTCTTCGCTGGTAAGTAACCTATTTGCTCCTACTGTGTTGCCCTCTACAATTTTTTTGGTCACTTGTGTTCTTAGTTTAAAATTGTCATTGGAACTCTTGGGTCTGCCACGACGGTTTTTGCGATGAGGAGGGATGGGGATCAAGTTGTCAGCTCTGGGGAAATTATTTATTGCCCTAGTGACTGATGAGGCTAGTGACTTGCCTCCTCTTGCAGGTACGCCTAAGCAAATATTGCCAAACAGGAGCAAATTTTGCCATGCTTTGATGGTGGCTGCAGCATTAAGATTTGCAGATCGTTCATTCACTTTCCTTAGAAGGTCTGTATATTTCCCTGCTGCAAATGGGCGTGCAGCTTTAGGAATGTGGGGAAGAGTTCTGGTGGTCTGGTGGTAGTGGCTTTGATGGCCCCAGGAGGTCATCTGATGACATGAAGTTTGCTGGAATATGTGGGGATGCCGGGGGGGGGGGGGACCTGTGGGCCTTCTCTCTCTACAGGTACCGTCCGTGAACCCTCACAGTTGTTGCGTTGACGTAGGGTTCCATCGTTTCTAATGCACTGAGATTCGTCACACACCCGACACGTTCATCTGGGACTGGGTCCTCTGGTTGCATGTCTGGGTGCACTGTTCCCAGGACCGTGTTCTTGACTGAGGGGTTCCTGGTTAGTTGGTGGAGTCCCCTTCATCCCCCGGGCTGTCTGAGACATCGGCCAGCGTGGGAGGAATGACAGGGGTGGTGGCGGCAGGGGTGGACACGGGTGGTGGCAGCAGGAGTGGTTAGCTGTCCCTCGCACTCACCACTCGTATGAGTACTTGTGTCTCCCTCCCTTTTGGAAGGAACCTGAATGCTTGCTGTGAACTGTGCCATATCTGGGTGCATGGAGCCGGTCGGCCGAGCGGACAGCACGCTGGACTTGTGATCATGTGGTCCTGGGTTCGATCCCAGGCGCCGGCGAGAAACAATTGGCAGAGTTTCTTTCACCCTATGCCCCTGTTACCTAGCAGTAAAATAGGTACCTGGGTGTTAGTCAGCTGTAACAGGCTGCTTCCTGGGGGTGGACCGGGCCGCAGGGACACTAAAGCCCCCAAATCATCTCAAGATAACCTCAAGATGGAGGGTAACACATCCCTGCAACAAGCACTGTGCGAGCGGTGAATAGGTTGGAGGGAGACACCCAGGCGCAGGGTGGGCTGGGTGGTGGGATGGCAGGAGGTACAGTGGTGCGGTGAGGCCGGCGGGCGGGGAGGAGGTGGGGGTTGACCGGGCCTCGCTCAGCTTGAGGGGGGGGGGGGGGCCACAATGGTGAATGAATCATACACTTGTAATCCGACACACTGTGAGCTCTATTAGCTCTGAACATGATTGCTGATTTTTATTTTTATTTCCCAAACGTTTTTCTATAAACACTAGGTGGCACATGGGTGACCTCCCCCTCGCCCGACCGAACAACAACACCCCTTCCTCCCCCACACACCTTAGCTGTGGGAGACCTAGAGGGCGCCAGCGTGGCCCTCACTGCCGTTGTATTCCATACACTGCAAACCCACCTGTTTGATCCGTTTTTGTTGAGATGGTCCACTCTAGGCACTTGCCGCCACTCCTGCACCTTCCCAGGACATTCACACAGCACTTTGTGAAGGCTAGGCACGGTGACACCAGGATGTCCCCAGGTAATGGCTCAGTAAACAACAGAGCCTCCTCCATGCGTCCTCTCACCGCCCCGGTAGATATATATACTTCAATATATATCCCCAAGAGGGCATTTGAAGGCATAGACGACGTTGGTCTCTTTTAAAACGTTCTGCTTTGTGATTGCCCTTGTGACTGCCCGGACAGATATAAGAGGAGTGTTGTTAACGCTTATGTCGACCGTGCCCTCAGCCACAGCTCAGAATGGAAGCAAGTCGACGAAGAACTCTGTAGGGTAAGGCAGGTCCTAGTCAACAACGGCTTCTCCAATGGTTTCGTTGAAGACATCATAAGAAGGAAAGTGAAACGCCATGCAACCTCTGAAGAGACAACTAACACAACACCTATACCCCCTATTAGACTATTTTACAGGAACTTCTTTTCCACAGCCCATAAAACGGAGGAAAGGGTCCTGAAAGATATTGTCAGTAGAAACATTATCCCTACAGACAAAAATCAGAAGATACTACTGACAATTTACTATAAAACCAAAACAACGGCCAGCCTACTCATGAGAAACTCTCCAGACACAAAGCAGAACGTTTTAAAAGAGACCAACGTCGTCTATGCCTTCAAATGCCCTCTTGGGGATTGTAAGCCTCAAAAAACTCAGTATATAGGCAAGACAACAACATCTCTTTCCAGGCGTTTAACGATGCATAAGCAACAGGGCTCCATTAAGGAACATATAGCCTCTTCCCACAACCAAACCATCACCAGAGAAATCTTAGCAAACAACACAGAAATCATCGATAGATACAGCGATAGCAGGCGGCTCGACGTCTGCGAGTTACTACACATCAAGAAGTCAACACCAGCAATCAACAGCCAATTAATGCACAACTATATTCTACCCACTTCAAGACTCCGCTCCAATATAGAAGCATCAAGAAATATGGGCCAATAAAAATAGGCCTTCTGCAGTTACCTACTTTTAATACCTGTTTGTATTTCATTGTTTCGTGTTCTGTCTTGTGTTAAAAGTTTATTTTCACCTCATCCAAAACTATTGTAACATGCCACTTCACCCAAATGTAGGTATAAAAACTCGAAAGATGTTTAAGCTCTATTCAGTTAAAGTTGTGTGTGTTTGTGTAAACTAAAGTCTTTGAAAATGTAATAAGTTTTACGAAACGCACTCAAGTGTCGCGTCAGACTAGAAATAAAAATGAATTTTGGAGAATTGATCTTTGAATTACCATCAACAGTGAAAAGAAACGTAAAAAAAGATCGAGAAAAATTCGTGTTAGAATTATTAATCTTACTTTTTCGGTCATATTTAATAATATATGTCTACGGGAAAGACTGCTACCAAAATATACTATATATATATATGTATATATATATATATATATATATATATATATATATATATATATATATATATATATATATATATATATATATATATATATATATATATAAACTTAACTAATAAAAGATACTTCCAGTTCCATTTCCTCACAGTGGTCTTTCTTTGGAGACCACTGAGGTGGTCTCCGGGTTTCCATGCAAGTCTCTGGGACACGTGCTTCCCACAGAGTTACCAAACGTCTTTTAACTAACCCACAACATATAGAAGTAACCACTTTCAAATAGATATATTCATACTATTATAATATTATAAACATTCAGTATTGATAAACCCTAATATAAAGTTAACTAAGAAATATAATAGCATTCTCAAAAATACACAAACTGGCAACACACAACCCCACGCCCCCGACCGACACACTCTTCTCCTCACACGAATGATACATGTCCTAGACCCATTTACTCATTCACGCTCATGATCACTCTCAAACAATGGACTACTATATACAATGCTGCCATACATAATAATAAGGCACAATATAGCAGCCATACCAATATATATACACGATACTACTACTCATTAATTCACAACTGTCGACCAATTCAGGAAGGTGGTGGTACTAGCTCCACCAAGAACTATCATGCTTAAAAGTAATTAGAGCTAGAGACTACTTTGGGGAGTATATCTCCGCCAGTTTCAGAGTCAAGGGTGCCAAGTCTGTCCTGACTGTGGGAGCAGTCTATAGAATTCCTAACACTGATGTGTCCGAATTCAACTTTAACCTTAGAAATCTAATACTAGATAACAGACTGAAAAAAACATCTAATTATCACATGGGACTTTTGTGTTGACTTCTGCGAGCCTGAAAACCCTATTGCTGCCAGCTTCCTCAACTGTATGAATTCCTACTTCCTCATACCCTTAATCACTAGACAAACTAGAATCACTGATAGTACTGCCACGACTCTTGATCACATTTGGACCAACATAACCTCTCCACTTACTTCAAGGATAATAATCGATAGCACTACAGACCATTATCCCACATTTCTCCTAACTAACATTAACAAACAACCTCTAGAGACAAGGGAAATAAGCTTTAGGCTGCACAATGAAACTGCCATAGGCAACTTTATAGCTGCTGCTGCTAATGTCAACTGGGAGTCCCAGTTAGGTAACATAGGGGACATCAACCTAGCAGTGCAATCTTTCCTACAAAAAAACTCTGAGCCTTTATAACACCCACTGTCCTATGCCAACGAAACAAGTCACAACTAAAAGGCTAAACAATCCTTGGCTTACAAAGGGAATACTTAAATCCAATAATAAAAAAAACATGACCTTGAGAAGAAGTATAGGTTAGGAATCGTCTCCAAAGAATTTAAAAAAAATTACACGTCATTGCTATCTAAAATAATTAGAAGAGCCAAAACTAAATACTACGAAGATAAATTTACCCAAACAAAGGGTAACATTAAGAAAACATGGAGCACAATTTCACAAATATTGTGATCAAAGAAGATTTTAAATAACAAACCAATACTCCTGTCCAATAACGATGGTCAACTTACAGCCTCTGATATTGCTATTGAGTTCAATAGGTTCTTCTCTTCCATTCGGTCATCCCTTGCAAATGATATTCCATCTTCCAGTACTGATGTTCAGGACTATCTTACAGGTAACTATCCACAGTCTCTGTACCTAACGCCTGCAAATTCCACTGATGTTAATGAGATAATCTTTTCTCTTAAAACCAAGTCTAGTGCCCTTGAGGAGATACCAACTTTAATTTACAAAAATATCTCCAGATCTTTTTTTGCCCCTGCTATTGCATTGCTCTTCAACAAGTCACTTGAACTCCAAACCTTACCAGATAATCTAAAAAAAAAAAAGCGAGAGCAACCCCTGTCCACAAATGTGGTGATCTCACTGATGTTAACAACTACCGACCTATATCAATACTGCCAAACTTGTCAAAAATATTTGAAAAACTATATCTACAAGCAGCTTTACTCTTATCTAGCCAAACACAATATACTTAGCTCTTGTCAATATGGCTTCAGACCCAAAAAAGCACTAACGATGCACTTATTAGTATGAACAACTTGATACGTACAGCTCTTGATAAAAACGAGTTCCCTGTTGTGTTATATGTGGACCTGCGTAAGGCTTTTGACACTCTCAACCACCAAAACCGTCTTCTTAAATTACATCTTTATGGAGTCAGAGATCACTCTCTGCAATACATCAAATCTTACCTTACTGACAGGCTCCAGTAAGTTTATATGAATAATTCAATTTCTCCCACCTTACCCATCAACATTGGTGTTCCTCAGGGCAGCATACTTGGCCCTCTCCTCTTTCTCATCTACATTAATGACCTTCCAAATGCCTACCAACACCTCAAACCAATTCTATTTGCTGACGACACAACCTTCATTTACTCCAGTCCTGACCTCCTTGCTCTAAATGTCACAGTAAATACTGAGCTAAATAAAGTCCATCTTTAGCTAACTGCCAACAAATTCACCCTCAACATTGACAAAACTTTCTATATTTTGTTTGGCAATAAATCCTCAAATCAAATAAATCTCAGGATAAATAATACCCAAATTTGTAACAAAATAGATGGCAAATTCCTTGGCGTTCTCATTGACCACAAGCTAATTTCCAGGGACACATTCTAAATATATAAAAAAAAGTTTAAAAAACTGTTGGCATTCTTTCTAAGATCAGATATTATGTACCTCCACCTGCTTCGGTGACTCTATTACTCCCTAATCTATCCTTATCTCAACTATGGTATTTGTGCTTGGGGTTCCACTACCCAAAATCATTTTCGTTCTCTAATTACTCGACATAAAGCTGCTATTAGGACAATATCCAACTCTGGCCCCAGACTTCACTCGGTATCCCTACTCAAATCTCTGAATATGTTAGATATTAAGTCACTGCACATCCTCTCATGTGTATTATATATATATATATATATATATATATATATATATATATATATATATATATATATATATATATATATATATATATATATATATATATATATATATATATATATATATATATATATATATATATATATGCCTACAAGGGGTACCACCTCTGGTGCAAGTGTAGGGACCCATAGCCTCGGAGAAGAAAATAAAGAGTACTTAGAGAAGACCTTGTGGATCCTCACTGAACACTTTGATATTTTCTTCTCCTACCACCGCTATTCTTTTGGTATGTGTGTATATTTATCTAACTTTATTTGAAAATGTCATTACACAAAAAAAGTTACAATATTGATTACATGCAGGGTACAAGGCTGCTTGTAACAAGTTGAACAGCTCCTCCAGCTCCTCAGATGGCGGGCAGGAACCATGGATGCAGTGAGCATTTCCTCTCTGGATTGCCACACTAAGGTGCTGAAAAAGAAAATTGGCAGATCTTGGATCTCTAGTTGTTTCGATTAGCTTAGACCCCAACTCCTTCAAAAAGCTAGCAGCTTTTTTACCCCAGGCACCAAGTGTCTCTGAGGCAATGGGGACAAAATTGTAGTGGTGCTCAAGGTCTCTGTACTTACGTGACTTGGCTGCTTCTCGGTGATTGGCAGCTCCTCCTACTTGTGTAGCACTGAAGTCAACATAGGTATTGGCTAAGGTTGAAACGCAAGTGTAGTCCCACACCAACTGTCTACCATTCTTCCAGGGGTTCACCGTAATTCCATCTGGGCAACCGACAGGCTCATCAGAGTTGCGGGACATTAGGTAACGGGGCTCTCTCTCTGCTGCACAATCGGCTGTGGTAAGGCTTCTCTTAATAATGTCATTAACCTCGCCGTGTCTTGCATGCCAACCTCCTGTCCTTTGGCAAAGAAGGCCATGCCGTCCATATCTGTCGGCTTCTGCCTCGCCGCAAATACACCTGTATTCGGTGTGGATTGGGGCAGTGAGGCGGAGAGCCACGGCAATTCGGAGGGCCTGCGGTGTGAGACGGGTGCCGGTTGCTGACATTGGGGTTGCTGCACGGAAGACGTCTCCCGTCACGCAGGGTGCAGTCGCACCTCCGCAGATCCCCAGTATTAGCTCTTGATACTGGTAACGGCTCCAGGGTGCAGTCGCACCTCCACAGATCTCCAGTATCATCTATTGATGCTGGTAATGGCTCAAAAGGGCCACCACTTACGGGCTATTCATGTCCGTGCAACTTTTTGGGTGGCTTAATCTTCATCAATTATCAATCAATCATGGGGTTGCTAATAGGAAATCACCTGCATGAGGAGCTGCTACAGCTCTAAGTCGGGCAGTGTCATGTGGTGTTGTCGCAGCTTCTAGCAAAGTTGCAGCTTCTTGGTCGGCAATGGGGCGATCCCAGCTGGATTGCTTATGGGCTTCAGAAGGCGGTGGTTGGGGTGCTGGTTCTGCGAGAGACACCCATTTGGTTGTGCAGTCTGTGAAGCTGGGATCATGTACCCCAGCCTGTTGAATTAGGTGCTCAGGTAGGATTTCCTTCACCAAGTTGTCAGACCCCACTGAAGAGGACAGGAACGCTGGTATAGCAATTTGTGTTGATGTGCACGCCAAGGCCCCCGAGTCTGACAGGAAGGGAGGCCTGTTTCCACTGTGAGTCGCTGAGGGAAAGATTGAGGGTTTTTTCTAGTGTTGATTACAGCAAGCTGTCGTACTCTTCTAATTTAATATTGTTGAAAGATGGCGAACATCTTAGAAAGTAGGTCAGCCTGGGGAGGGACAAGCATCTGGTGATGAGGTAAAGTGCATCATGAGCATCGATGTCTTCAATCCTCTCGTTCATTCTCTTCAGGTCAGTGATCTTCTCACCAAGGACCCCATCGATGGCATTCCTTCCAAGAGGAGCACCTAGGAGTGTGCTGTCCTCAGGGTTGGTTGTATGAATGTCAGGCAAAACAACCTTTATTTGCTCTATTATGTGCTGGTTGGTGGAGGTTATTTCGCACTTGGAAGGGTTCAGGGTGTGGCCTATGCTTGCTCCTTGCTCCTGAATTATTCTTATGTCGTCCAAGAGTGAGGCTGGGGAGCCGGCTGGAGTACCATCGTCCAAAAACCAAATGTTGAGCTCTCTGTACAGGTTATCGGTGACTTCCTTGATAACTAGGCAGAAAAGAAAAGGAGCAAGGGGGTCACCCTGTTGGACACCTTCTTGTGATTCAATTTTATGTTCCCCAAAAAGCAGAGTTAGATTCTTGCTGTAGCATGAGTTTACAAATGGGTAGAGGGAAGGAAAAAGGCGATGAACTGCACTGCACACTATATATATATATATATATATATATTGTCGGGGTTTACTCGGGTGAGCAACAGTACACTCAAGGTCACTCACCATAGCCCTGCGGGTCTTCACTCTATCCTCGCGGCGCCACTGTATGCCAGGAGAGTATCCCAGTCAATCCCAACCGGCCTCTGATCGAGAAGGAGTGGGAACACAACTTGTTCACCTAACTGTTGTATGCCCGCCCCGTCATAGGGCTCTACTACTAACCACAAGGTCGCCAACTGGTGTTTTCGGTGTCCAGTAACACGTCAGTGGTTTTGTTGAATTGTGGTAACAGTGGCAAGGACACACTCAATAGATCTGATATCAGGCAGGTATTTACTTCTATCACTCTCTGCTTTCAGGTATTACATAGCCACAAGAAATATGGAGGGGATGATATAAACACCAATGTACTTTGTATTTTACTTAAAACTCATTCAAAGACATCACAAGATTATATCAATAAGCAAACAGCTGTTTCAGGCGGGAGTCGCTCGTTCCCACATATAATAATAATAATAATAATAATTTTTATTTAGGTAAAGGTACATACATAAAGAGATTTTACAAAGTTTGTTGGCTTTATAGATAGAGCTAGTACATACAATGCCTAAAGCCACTATTACGCAAAGCGTTTCGGGCAGGCAAAGTGTTTCGGGCATATAATATGAACTCACTAAGCTGGCAACGCTCCCCCTCTCGTCAATGTCAAAATCAGCTGGGCGACTACCCCCACGCGAATGTCACTTTATCTGTTTGCTTGTTTTCCTGGAGTCGCGCGCTCTGTTTCTTTAAGTTCTCAAAGATCACTAGAAGATCGAACACACAATATTTGCGACAACAGCACGTAAATACTTCGCTACACTGATCTTGGGCTCAATCAAACATTTCTATATTAAATGTGACAATAATTCACTGTCATGGTACTACACACTGCCCTTCATTTAATGATAACGTATGCAAGTATATGTCACTGGAGTTCTCAGTAATTCCTTCCGTGGACGATAACACAATTAATCACTGCACACATGAATGATTATTCAATACACGAGCATAGACATATATAATGATAATAACATAGTTACTGGGCACATAGCCTAACTCCCAAATACTGGCATAATTATATATATATATTCTCTCACTATATGATCACATTAAAGTCTCATGAAAAACATTCTCAACACAGTAAATTCATCAATTACTCCGGGTGCCTGCATACACCAATAATAATCATAAATATCGTGAGTACTCTTTATAGTACCACTCTGCACACTGGTGCCTTACTGTGACATAGGTGAGCCTTGCTCACGACATACAAAATACTCAGACTAAATAATATAGCTGACTAAAGGGAAATTGGGAGGGAAACTAGAATCACCTACTTCCACCTATCCTCCGATGAGAGTTGAGTTGTAGCTCCTGGTCCTGGCTCCTGCCTCGAGTAGGGAACGCCCCCACACACACACTGTCGTGTCCTCCAGGAACTCAATCAACGTCCCACTGTAAGCGCGTCGTCTCCGTTCCTTTTCACTGCAGGTCCGTGCTCCTCCTCGACTTCTTGTAGGGTTGGAGTCGGTCTCCCGGCCGTCAACTTCTCCTCCCAGCTACGGCTGCCCGCCTACGTCTCGGCTGCAGTCGTTCGGATTCCCGAATAGTTTTCTTCTTCCGCTGCTTCCCGGTGGCTCAGTCCAGCCACTACGCCGTCACAAACGGGTGAACTGCCTCAGACGTCGCATACGTCACTGCACAGACTTCACTTCTTCTTGCACAGTACCTGTCCTGGAACACTTGTTGCTCAATATCCCGTCGATTCCCTCTCTGGTCCAACACATGAACGAAGGAAGACCTCACAGAGTACTGGCAGACTTCGGGTGACGCGTAAAATCCACGGGAGCGGGAAACAACTGTCAAACTGACAGGACCAATCTTCGCACGTCCAACCACCTTGACGTGTCGTGTCAGACTGATTCCCTCACGGAGGATTGGCTCAGCAACTACGTCATTACTGTGGAGCTATCAGCCGTCGCATACGTCGCTGCCTAGACTCCACTCTTGCACAACACCTGTTCCTGGAGCACTTGTTACTCAATATTCTGTCAATTCCTTCTCTGGTCCAACACATGAACGAAGGAAGACCCCACAGGTGATGGCAGACCACGGGTGATGCGTAAGTCCTCCGAAGATGGGGTAAACTGTCCAACTGACAGGACCCCCCAGCGCACGTCCGACCTCCTTGACGTGCTGTCTTAGACTGATGGCACCAGCGCGGCGCGATGACCGGACCCCCCTTCCTTCGTGACGTCATATTCGCCACGGGAGGTTTTCATTGGCTCCCTGTGCCACGTCGCTGTCGGTGACCAATCTGGTGTCACTGACGTCACACAGATTTGGCGGGAAAACAGAAGAGCCAGCGCCATATTGGCTTCTTAAAGGGCCTAAACCACAGGCCAAAATACTCTTCTTTGATAAATTTCTCGGCACTCCGAGAACAGTACATCCTCCCACATATATCAAACTGATGCCTGCGACGTAGAGAACGCTCGGGTAAAGTGGACATGACTCTTACTGCAGGCGAGGGAGAAATATAAGGGGGGGAACACCGTCACATACCCCTCCCCTTAAAATAAGAGTCATGTCTGTTTAGTGCATACAGGACAGGGCATCTGCTACTACGTTGTCTTCCCATCGGATGAGTTTAATTTCCAACCAGTATTCCTGCCGCCAATGCGAAACGCTCCTTACATATCCGTTGACCGTTCCCACGGTCACTCCTGATGTCCATTGTTCCTTCAGCATGGACAGAGGACCTTGCACCCCTTGTCCATACACCAGCTGGAAAGGTGAGAAACCTAACGATTCTACCACTGCGTTGCGCATGGCAAACAACGCAGGACATACTGCTTCATCACACTCAGTTCCCTGCTCTGTGCAGAACACTCTCATCAGCATGCCGTCCTGTACGTAACAATGAGTGGCCCTCTCAGGACCAACACGTCCTCCATCGGCCTCATGAATCAATTCGGGGAACTCTATCTGCTGCAGCTCCCCAAGACGAGTGCGGTCCACTCTGAGAGAACTGGCGAGGGTCACCTGTAACTCGCCATCCGGGCTGCTTTCGCCCTCCACTCGTTCTCCGGGTTCCATGAAGAGGTGATCGATTTCCGGACTGTCGGACGTCTCCTCGTCAGCCCTATCAGATCCACACCCTCCGTGCCCTTTGCACTGCCTCGGCATCACAGCACAAACCGGGAACGCCGCCATGGCGATTCCTTTCTCGTCCCCACAGGCGTCTAACACTCCACCTGTCTCCTCATAGTGCTCTATGCACTCCTCGCCTTTCGCGAGATTCGGGAGGACATATCCTCCACATGCGTCATTTCCCAAGATGACTTGTGCCTCCATTTTGGGCATTGATGCACAGACCCCCACCACTAGGGTCTGGCAGCCATAATCAGAATTCAGAGTCACCTGGTGCAGGGGCATCCTCACTGGGCCTCCCACAGTGGTCACACTTGCCACCCCCACACTGGTACTCTCGTAACCCTCGGGAAACAGGGTTTCTCTCACCAGGGTTAAATCTGCCCCAGTGTCTCTTAATATCTTCACCGGGATGGGGTCTGCGTCCCCCATCCTTACGGTTCCCTCACACATGAATGGGTGAACTCTTTTCTCCCCACTCAGTATGGGTTCATCCCGCACCCACTCGGCCATCTGGTCCTCGACCCTCACGAAAGCAACGTTCCCCCGCTGCTCAGGGTATCTGCATTCCCGCGCGACGTGTCCGAGTATTCCACAGTTGTAGCAGCGGATCCTTCTTCGGTGGATCTTCCTCGCGCCATTCATCAACTCCTCGGTTTCGGCAACAACTCTTGAGCTCTCAGCTTGGGACTTCTCTACTGGCTCCACAGCACTCTTTGAGCCTCTCCTGTCTCCACTCGAGAGGTGGGACTCAGGACTCAGCAGAACTCGCTCCTGTCCTCCATCCGTCCGTCCTTCTATATCTTCTACCATATCTGGAGTGCACGGTCGGTCGGTGCCGTCCCTCTCGGTGTGGTCGCAGAGCTTCTTCCAGCATGTCGGCTCTGTCGGCTGCGGCTCTCAGGTCCTTAATGTCCACCTCCTTAACTCTCACCCTGATCTCAGGAGAGAGCACGGACATAAACTTCTCTATGACCATTAGCCTCTTGACCTCTTCAGCCGACCTCGCTCCTTCAGAGTCCAGCCACTTAAGGAACTTTCTCTCCATGTCCCTCGCCGTCTCAGCATAAGATTTTCCTGGCGAACGTGTACATTCCCTGAATCTCTTCCTGTAACATTCCGGCGTGAGCTTGAAAGAATGGAGCACAGCTCTCTTTACAGCATCGTAGTCGGTGCACTCTCCGAGGTCGAGCATGTTGTAGGCTTCACGAGCTTCACCGGTGAGCCTACTCTGAACCAGCCCCGCCCACTCCGCCCTCGGCCACTTCTTCAAGGTAGCAATCTTCTCGAAGTGGTCGAAGAAACCTTCAGCTTCATTTGGTACAAAGACCGGCAGATCTCGCTCCCTCACTCGGCGGTCTTCCTGTTGTGGCGGAGCAGGTGCACCTAGCCCTAGTTCAGCTCGCTTTAGCTCCACCTGCTTGTTAGCTTCTATCTCCTGCTGTCTCAGACTAGTTTTTCGCTCGTGCTCCTCTCGTCGCAGCTGTGCTTCTGCTTCTCGCTCCTCTCTGCACTGCTGTGCTTCTCGCTCCTCTCTGCGCTGCTGTGCTTCTCGCTCCTCACGCTTCAGCTGTGCTTCTCGCTCTTGTTCTTCCCTGCGCAGCTGTGCTTCTTCTCTCCTCAGCTGCGCTTCTGCTTCTCGCTCTTCTTTGCGCTGCTGTGCCTCTCACTCTTGTTCTTCCCTGCGCAGCTGTGCTTCTTCTCTCCTCAGCTGCGCTTCTGCTTCTCGCTCTTCTTTGCGCTGCTGTGCTTCCAGCTGCAACTTCATTATCTCCAGCTTAACGCTGTGCCTGCTGCCGCTGGATCCCCTGCTGCTTCCACCAATGCTCAGGTGTTCTCCCATACTGGCAGGTGTTTGTGGCCGTTCCTCCCCCAAAGCTTCATTTCGTGCTCTGAGCTGTGCCATTATCTCCAGTCTTCTCTCTCCTACTCTGGAAGATTTCAACTTTATCCCGAAATGGTCTGCTATTGACTGTAACTGTGCCTTGGTGCACTCCTCCAGCACCTGCTCATGTCAATGAACCTTGTTACTTTATCATCCTCCATCTTGTGCTATGAGTAATAACCTGTACCTGATATCTAATACCACTGCCAAGTACCACAACTGCAACCTTTATCTTGATCGTGATCCTGGCAAGGTCGCCAATGTCGGGGTTTACTCGGGTGAGCAACAGTACACTCAAGGTCACTCACCGTAGCCCTGCGGGTCTTCACTCTATCCTCGCGGCGCCACTGTACGCCAGGAGAGTATCCCAGTCAATCCCAACCGGCCTCTGATCGAGAAGGAGTGGGAACACAACTTGTTCACCTAACTGTTGTATGCCCGCCCCGTCATAGGGCTCTACTACTAACCACAAGGTCGCCAACTGGTGTTTTCGGTGTCCAGTAACACGTCAGTGGTTTTGTTGAATTGTGGTAACAGTGGCAAGGACACACTCAATAGATCTGATATCAGGCAGGTATTTACTTCTATCACTCTCTGCTTTCAGGTATTACATAGCCACAAGAAATATGGAGGGGATGATATAAACACCAATGTACTTTGTATTTTACTTAAAACTCATTCAAAGACATCACAAGATTATATCAATAAGCAAACAGCTGTTTCAGGCGGGAGTCGCTCGTTCCCACATATAATATGAACTCACTAAGCTGGCAACGCTCCCCCTCTCGTCAATGTCAAAATCAGCTGGGCGACTACCCCCATGCGCATGTCACTTTATCTGTTTGCTTGTTTACCTGGCGTCGCGCGCTCTGTTTCTTTAAGTTCTCAATCAGCTGATCACTAGAAGATCGAACACACAATATTTGCGACAACAGCACGTAAATACTTCGCTACACTGATCTTGGGCTCAATCAAACATTTCTATATTAAATGTGACAATAATTCACTGTCATGGTATTACACACTGCCCTTCATTTAATAATAACGTATGCAAGTATATGTCACTGGAGTTCTCAGTAATTCCTTCCGTGGGCGATAACACAATTAATCACTGCACACATGAATGATTACTCAATACACGAGCATAGACATATATAATGATAATAACATAGTTACTGGGCACATAGCCTAACTCCCAAATACTGGCATAATTATATATATATATTCTCTCACTATATGATCACATTAAAGTCTCATGAAAAACATTCTCAACACAGTAAATTCATCAATTACTCCGGGTGCCTGCATACACCAATAATAATCATAAATATCGTGAGTACTCTTTATAGTACCACTCTGCACACTGGTGCCTTACTGTGACATAGGTGAGCCTTGCTCACGACATACAAAATACTCAGACTAAATAATATAGCTGACTAAAGGGGAATTGGGAGGGAAACTAGAATCACCTACTTCCACCTATCCTCCGATGAGAGTTGAGTTGTAGCTCCTGGTCCTGGCTCCTGCCTCGAGTAGGGAACGCCCCCACACACACACTGTCGTGTCCTCCAGGAACTCAATCAACGTCCCACCATAAGCGCGTCGTCTCCGTGCCTTTTCACTGCAGGTCCGTGCTCCTCCTCGACTTATTGTAGGGTTGGAGTCGGTCTCCCGGCCGTCGACTTCTCCTCCCAGCTACGGCTGCCCGCCTATGTCTCGGCTGCAGTCGTTCGGATTCCCGAATAGTTTTCTTCTTCCGCTGCTTCCCAGTGGCTCAGTCCAGCCACTACGCCGTCACAAACGGGTGAACTGCCTCAGACGTCGCATACGTCACTGCACAGACTTCACTTCTTCTTGCACAGTACCTGTCCTGGAGCACTTGTTGCTCAATATCCCGTCGATTCCCTCTCTGGTCCAACACATGAACGAAGGAAGACCTCACAGAGTACTGGCAGACTTCGGGTGACGCGTAAAATCCACGGGAGCGGGAAACAACTGTCAAACTGATAGGACCAATCTTCGCACGTCCAACCACCTTGACGTGTCGTGTCAGACTGATTCCCTCACGGAGGATTGGCTCAGCAACTACGTCATCACTGTGGAGCTATCAGCCGTCGCATACGTCGCTGCCTAGACTCCACTCTTGCACAACACCTGTTCCTGGAGCACTTGTTACTCAATATTCTGTCAATTCCTTCTCTGGTCCAACACATGAACGAAGGAAGACCCCACAGGTGATGGCAGACCACGGGTGATGCGTAAGTCCTCCGGAGACGGGGTAAACTGTCCAACTGACAGGACCCCCCAGCGCACGTCCGACCTCCTTGACGTGCTGTCTTAGACTGATGGCGCCAGCGCGACCAGACCCCCCTTCCTTCGTGACGTCATATTCGCCACGGGAGGTTTTCATTGGCTCCCTGTGCCACGTCGCTGTCGGTGACCAATCTGGTGTCACTGACGTCACACGTCACTGTTTGTCCTTACGGGGCCTTGTAGCCTGGTGGATAGCGCGCAGGACTCGTAATTCTGTGGCGCGGGTTCGATTCCCGCACGAGGCAGAAACAAATGGGCAAAGTTTCTTTCACCCTAAGTGCCCCTGTTACCTAGCAGTAAATAGGTACCTGGGAGTTAGTCAGCTGTCATGGGCTGCTTCCTGGGGTGTGTGTGTGTGTGTGGTGTGTGGAAAAAAAAAAAAAAAAAAAAATAGTTAGTAAACAGTTGATTGACAGTTGAGAGGCGGGCCGAAAGAGCAAAGCTCAACCCCCGCAAAAACACAACACAACTAGTGAACACAGTTTTGGCGGGAAAACAGAAGAGCCAGCGCCATATTGGCTTCCTAAAGGGCCTAAACCACAGGCCAAAATACTCTTCTTTGATAAATTTCTCGGCACTCCGAGAACACTACATCCTTCCACATATATCAAACTGATGCCTGCGACGTAGAGAACGCTCGGGTAAAGTGGACATGACTCTTACTGCAGGCGAGGGAGAAATATAAGGGGGGGAACACCGTCACAATATATATATATACATATATATATATATATATATATATATATATATATATATATATATATATATATATATATATATATATATATATATATATATATATATATATATATTCCTTCTGAAGATGTATTTAATATACGAAAGTACTTAAGGAAATTTCCTGTTTCATTTTTCCTCCGTGGTCTGACATTGTCATATATATATATATATATATATATATATATATATATATATATATATATATATATATATATATATATATATATATATAACTGCACACTATGTATATATATATATGTGTATATCACGAAAATAAACACGTGATTAAGAATGTGACAATGTCAGACCACGGAGGAAAAATGAAACAGGAAATTTCCTTAAGTACTTTCGTATAATAAATACATCTTCAGAAGGTCCTTTTACAGATCGAGTGATGGGTATAAATAGGCAGGAAGGAGTGGTGAAGTAAGGTGAGGTACAATACTTGGACAACGCAGACGGCCCATTGGCCCATCAGATGCACCCAATTGGCACATCCGATGTAGCCCAATGGCCCATCTGATACAGCAGACATACAAGCATAATATATAGGTAATTATAACATAAAGAAGTAAATATATACAATAAATTAGTGAGACAAATGTTTTTCAATGATTCTACTTAAATCGCCCTTTAGCTGATCTATTAGAAATGGATCTAAGTTATATAGACCACTGCTAATATTCAAATTACTTTCTTTGGTGATCTGAATCAAAGCAGATTCAATTATGTTTCTGTTATAGGTGCTTTTACAATTTGTATATATATATATATATATATATATATATATATATATATATATATATAGAGAGAGAGAGAGAGAGAGAGAGAGAGAGAGAGAGAGAGAGAGAGAGAGAGAGAGAGAGAGAGAGAGAGAGAGAGAGAGAGAGAGAGAGAGAGAGAGAGAGAGAGAGAGAGAGAGAGAGAGAGAGAGAGAGAGAGAGAGAGAGAGGGGGGGGGGATACCTCCTCTGGTGTAAGTGTAGGGACCCATAGCCTCGGAGAAGAAAATAAAGAGTACTCAGAGAAGACCTTGTGGATCCTCACTGAACACTTTGATATTTTCTTCTCCTACCACCCCTAATCTTTTGGTATGTGTGTATATTTATCTAACTTTATTTGAAAATGTCATTACACAAAAAAGTTACAATATTGATTACATGCAGGGTACAAGGCTGCTTGTCACAAGTTGAACAGCTCCTCCATCTCCTCAGATTGAGGGCAGGAACCATGGATGCAGTGAGCATTTCCTCTCTGGTTTGCCACACTAAGGCGCTGAAAAAGAAAACTAGCAGCTCTAGGGTCTCTAGTTGTTTCAATTAGCTTAGACCCCAACTCCTTCAAAAAGCTAGCAGCACTTTTACCCTAGGCACCAAGTGTCTCTGAGGCAATGGGGACAAAATTGTAGTGGTGCTCAAGGTCTCTGTATTTACGTGACTTGGCCGCTTCCCGGTGATTGGCAGCTCCTCCTGCTTGTGTAGCACTGAAGTCAACATAGGTATTGGCTAAAGTTGAAACGCAAGTGTAGTCCCACACCAACTATCTACCCTTCTTCCACTCCCATACTCCCAGTTGCGTTGCTTCTGGGAGTATGGGTTCGAGTCACTTCTGGGGTGTGAGTTTTCAGTCGCATATAGTCCTGGGGACCATTCAGGCTTGTTCGCATTTGTGTTTCTCACGTGTGCCCCAAAGAATGAGGTGATTTGATTAAATGCTATGCCCAAGATTACCATCCGAGTGCCGGCGGGGAAGTGGTTCAAATAGCTTCGGCTATCACTTCCTTATGTCCGGTCGTCATGGTCAAGCGGATTAAGGCATCCTGTAGTTACCAGTTGCGTTGCTCCTGAGAGTATGGGTTCGAGTCACTTCTGGGGTGTGAGTTTTCAGTCGCATATAGTCCTGGGGACCATTCAGGCTTGTTCGCATTTGTGTTCCTCACGTGTGCCCCAAAGAATGAGGTGATTTGATAAAATGCTATGCCCAAGATTACCATCCGAGTGCCGGCGGGGAAGTGGTTCAAATAGCTTCGGCTATCACTTCCGGTCGTGATGGTCAAGCGGATTAAGGCGTCCTGTAGTTACCAGTTGCGTTGCTTCTGGGAGTATGGGTTCGAGTCACTTCTGGGGTGTGAGTTTTCAATTTATATATATATATATATATATATATATATATATATATATATATATATATATATATATATATATATATATATATATATATATATATGTCGTACCTAGTAGCCAGAACGCACTTTTTGGCCTACTATGCAAGGCCCGATTTGCCTAATAAGCCAAGTTTTCCTGAATGAATATATTTTCTCTAATTTTTTTCTTATGAAATGATAAAGCTACCCATTTCATTATGTATGAGGTCAATTTTTTTTTATTGGCGTTAAAATTAACGTAGATATATGACCGAACCTAACCAACCCTACCTAACCTAACCTAACCTATCTTTATAGGTTAGGTTAGGTAGCAGAAAAAGTTAGGTTAGGTTAGGTAGGTTAGGTAGTCGAAAAAACATTAATTCATGAAAACTTGGCTTATTAGGCAAATTGGGCCTTGCATAGTAGGCTGAGAAGTGCGTTCTGGCTACTAGGTACGACATATATATATATATATATATATATATATATATATATATATATATATATATATATATATATATATATATATATATATATATATATATATATATATATATATATATATATATATATATATATATATATAAAACGATGAACTGTAATGCCAATCCTGACCTTAAAAGGTTCATTGAAGGTTGTAACAGAGCCCATGAGCACCACACAAGAAACAAATACCTTTTTGATATTCTAAGAGTACGACTTAATCAAACTTGAAATGCTCTACATATCAAGGGACCCAGAATGTGGAATGACCTTCCCAACCATGTTAAAGACTGTACCTCTCTCAACCAGTTTAAGATACAAACTAAGCACTACCTAATTAACTCCCTGTATCCTACCTTACCCCTATAATGTCATCCAATGTCTGTTATTTTAAACAATTCTGTTTGTCGACCAAATTGTATTTTTGCTGTTTTTCTGCCATGACCCCCCATTTTTTATTTTTATATTTTCTCAACACATTTTATACTTTAATCTCAATTAGTAATAAATTTTAGTATTTAGTGTTTTTCCTGCCCGAAACGCTTTGCGTAATAGTGGCTTTAGGCATTGTATGTACTAGCTCTATCTATAAATTCATCAATATTTGTATCACCCCTTGTATGTATGTACTTTACCTGAATAAACATTTGAATTTGAATTTGAATTTGAATATGTAAATTTCACTCGCATAAATCATACTTGACAAACTTTGATGGGATGAATATATTCTACCTTAACTATCTGTGAGAACCAAGTAATTACTAGGTCCGTAACACAGCACAACACCACAGCTGTGATGGTGATGACAGTGGTACAGTGAACTAGAGTGGCAGCACAACACCACAGTAGTGATGGTGATGGTACAGTGAACTAGAGTGGCAGCACAACACCACAGTCCACCACAGTCACCTCCGTGATGTCACTGTGGTTGACTGCTGCCCTCACCACACCTAGACCACTCACCACCTCACCGAAGACATGTGACCACTGGCGACCACCCCGACGGTCCCTGGTGGTGATGGCGAACTGGGCACTCCAGACACTATCTAGCCACCTGCACCACACAGCTCCTGCCCGGCCTGACGCTGGGTACCGCCCTTCTAGGTTAGGCAGCAACGGGGCTCCTCCCTCACCATCATTACTCTCGTAGTCACCACCATCCACACACTCTCCCGAGCGACCCTTGGCCCTCACCCACAACAGTTTAGTGTTGAGGTAGCTGGGGCCCCGCTGGCCCGTACACAACAACACAAACTGTCTGGCCAGCGGAGTGTCAGGGGTCAGCCGGATGGTGACCCGCCCTCTAGTTGACCCCGCCCACCCGAGGTCAAGGAACGCCAGGGTGCAGGAGGGGTCAAGCACGCCCACAACCTCACTCTCCTGCAGGAAATATAATAAATCACGCGGGAACCTGTATAGTAAATGTTATATATTAGTTATCACAACTCAGTGTCAGTAATGTCAGCACGACTACTGTGAGTAATAAAGTTACCTGGAGGGTGTGGGCGTGGGCGGGCGTGGGCTGACGCAGGAGTGGGTGGAGGTACAGCTGTCCGTCTTGTAGAGTTATCCTGGCGGAGCGGCGGCCATCTTGGTCTTCCTGGACGGCCAACACCCGGCCAGCCTCCACCAGCCTCTTGACGGGCTCACTCATCCTGCGGAGGTCCTCAGCCTGTGGACAGTGTCAGCCCCATTATCACCTGTGGACAGTGTCAGCCCCATTATCACCTGTGGTCAGTGTCAGCCCCATTATCACCTGTGGACAGTGTCAGCCCCATTATCACCTGTGGTCAGTGTCAGCCCCATTATAACCTGTGGTCAGTGTCAGCCCCATTATCACCTGTGGCCAGTGTCAGCCCCATTATCACCTGTGGACAGTGTCAGCCCCATTATCACCTGTGGTCAGTGTCAGCCCCATTATAACCTGTGGCCAGTGTCAGCCCCATTATCACCTGTGGCCAGTGTCAGCCCCATTATCACCTGTGATCAGTGTCAGAACCATTATCACCTGTGATCAGTGTCAGAACCATTATCACCTGTGGTCAGTGTAATCACCATTATCACCAATGATCAGTGTCAATCAGCACCATTATCACCTGTGGACAGTGTAATCACCATTATCACCAATGATCAGTGTCAATCAGCCCCATTATCACCTGTGATCAGTGTCAGAACCATTATCACCTGTGGTCAGTGTCAGCCCCATTATCAAATGTGGTCAGTGTCAGCACCATTATCACCTGTGGTCAGTGTCAGTACTATTATCACCTGTGGTCAGTGTCAGCCCCATTATCACCTGTGGTCAGTGTCATCCCCATTATCACCTGTGGTCAGTGTCAGCACCATTATCACCTGTGGTCAGTGTCAGTACTATTATCACCTGTGGTCAGTGTCAGCCCCATTATCACCTGTGGTCAGTGTCATCCCCATTATCACCTGTGGTCAGTGTCATCCCCATTATCACCTGTGGTCAGTGTCAGCACCGTTATCATCTGTGGACAGTGTCAGCCCCATTAGTACTTGTGAACAGTATCAGCCCCATTATCACCAATGATCAGTGTCAATCAGCCCCATTATCACCTGTGGACAGTGTCAGCCCCATTATCACCTATGGTCAGTGTCAGCACCATTATCACCTGTGGTCAGTGTCAGTACTATTATCACCTGTGGTCAGTGTCAGCCCCATTATCACCTGTGGTCAGTGTCATCCCCATTATCACCTGTGGTCAGTGTCAGCACCGTTATCACCTGTGGACAGTGTCAGCCCCATTATTACTTGTGAACAGTATCACCCCCATTATCACCTGTGGTCAGTGTCAGCCCCATTATCACCTGTGGACAGTGCCAACACCATTATCACCTGTATTCAGTGTCAGCCCCATTATCACTTGTGGACAGTGTCAGCCCCATTATCACCTGTGGTCAGTGTCAGCCCCATTATCACCTGTGGTCAGTGTCAGCCCCATTATCACCTGTGGTCAGTGTCAGCCCCATTATCACCTGTGGTCAGTGCCAGCCCCATTATCACTTGTGGACAGTGTCAGCCCCATTATCACTTGTGGACAGTGTCAGCCCCATTATCACCTGTGGTCAGTGTCAGCCCCATTATCACATGTGGACAGTGTCAGCCCCATTATCACCTGTGGTCAGTGTCAGCCCCATTATAACCTGTGGCCAGTGTCATCTGTGGACAGTGTCAGCCCCATTATCACCTGTGGTCAGTGTCAGCCCCATTATAACCTGTGGCCAGTGTCAGCCCCCATTATCACTTGTGGACAGTGTCAGCCCCATTATCACTTGTGGACAGTGTCAGCCCCATTATCACCTGTGGTCAGTGTCAGCCCCATTATCACTTGTGGACAGTGTCAGCCCCATTATCACTTGTGGACAGTGTCAGCCCCATTATCACCTGTGGTCAGTGTCAGCCCCATTATCACCTGTGGACAGTGTCAGCCCCATTATCACCTGTGGTCAGTGTCAGCCCCATTATAACCTGTGGCCAGTGTCAGCCCCATTATCACCTGTGGTCAGTGTCAGCCCCATTATAACGTGTGGCCAGTGTCAGCCCCATTATCACCTGTGGTCAGTGTCAGCCCTATTATCACCTGTGAACAGTATCAGCACCATTATCACCTGTGGACAGTGTCAGCACCATTATCACCTGTGGACAGCGTCAGCACCAGTATCATCTGTGTACAGTGTCAACACCAATTTCACCTGTATACAGTGTCAGCACCAATATCATCTGTGGACAGTGTCAGCACCAGTATCATATATGGTGTTATGAACGCCAGGTAGCCTAGTAAAGCGAGTCAACTTGGTGAGAGTTATTCTGCCCACCTGAGCAGAGATTATGGAGTCAGGGGAAGAAAGTTAATTGAGTAATCTTCAGTGAATTATGACTGAGAAAAATGCAAGCAGAGGACAAGCATCTTATAGAAGATATTCGAAATGAGAAGTTGACATTTTATGACGTGATGTGAAACAGACGGAGGTCTGACGTGTCACTTGAGTTGCTACAGTCGTCAAGAATGAATGTACGTCGTTGACCTCCTGGGAAGAGAAAAGAATATAGTTCCCTGTTTAGTGGTTGATTGAAGGTTACTTGCTATCAGGTGTGAGGAAGCTGCAGGGACGTCGTACTTCATTTCTCAGTGATTTTGAAGATATTAGAAGCGACCTGAAGCCTAGTGTGTGTAGACTCTAATGTGTCTTATGTGGACTCAAATGTGAGATACTCCTTCGAGTGGAGGCAAGTAAGCAGGTGTTTCTGTGTGAAGCCTGTCAGGCGACTTTGTGGGTTCAAGTCAGGACTGAAAGAAGCTTTGAGAGACAATCCTAAAGGATTTTGTTGGACGACCAAGAGTAGCGTCATGTTGGAGTGTCAGAGGGCCAGTGTCGTCATGTCCTAAAAATCTGCAGTAAACTCACTTAATTAGTTGATAGATAAAGTACTTTACCGTAATATTATGTATATATTTCTATTTATGTGTTTTCTTGTAATAAATATTTTTCTGTTGACAACTGATTTTTGCTCTTGTCCTGGGTGAGGTTTCAGAGAGAAAGAGAGAGAGAGAGAGAGAGAGAGAGAGAGAGAGAGAGAGAGAGAGAGAGAGAGAGAGAGAGAGAGAGAGAGAGAGAGAGAGAGAGAGAGAGAGAGACGGAGAGAGAGAGAGAGAGAGAGAGAGAGAGAGAGAGAGACGGAGAGAGAGAGAGAGAGAGAGGGAGAGAGAGAGAGAGAGAGAGAGAGAGAGAGAGAGAGAGAGAGAGAGAGAGAGAGAGAGAGAGAGAGAGAGAGAGAGAGAGAGAGAGAGAGAGAGAGAGAGAGAGAGAGAGAGAGAGAGAGAGAGAGAGAGAGAGAGAGAGAGAGAGAGAGAGAGAGAGAGAGAGAGAGAGAGAGAGAGGAGAGAGAGGGGGAGAGAGAGAGAGAGAGAGAGAGAGAGAGAGAGAGAGAGAGAGAGAGAGAGAGAGAGAGAGAGAGAGAGAGAGAGAGAGAGAGAGAGAGAGAGAGAGTGAGAGGGAGAGAAACAGTTGCATATTGGTTGACAGAGATCAGTAATAACCCCAAATAAAGGTGACATTTAACCCCTCTCCAAGTATACAGTGATTGCAAGGTGATCTCCCAACTTATTATATGCACTCCAGTGTCCATAGCTGATTGATTGACAACAGTAACAGTACGGCTGCCGTGGTCGGTCTTATTTTATCCCATAGTTAGGGTCTCTGTTTGTCAGTAAGTAAAGTATCAGTTAAGTTCGGTATCCAGTTTCTAAAACTCCCAACCCCTGATAATGGACAGCGTCAGCAACAGCGTCAGCACCATTACCAACGGGCAGGGTCAGCATCACTACCAGTGTACAGCATCGGCATCATTACCAGTGGACAGTGTCATTCCTCATTATCATCTGTGGACAGTGTCAGCACCATTATCACATGTGGACAGTGTCAGTCCCTTTAACACCTGTTGACAGAGTTAGCCCCATTATCGCACGTGGAAATGTTTGCCCTTAAATTGTAAGGCAGTGGGTGTATAGCCAATCCAGGACCAGTAGGCCTCTGACGTCATTCCCATAGAGCGGAAGTGACCGTTATCAAGTAAGCAGTACGTTTCTCACAGACCTATAGCTAGGTGGGACCCCAGGACCTCGGTGCTCTACATCTATCTTAAGTACCTTACTCAATAAACTACTTGAAGTGAACCAGTGTGTATCTCTTCTCAACCAGACAAGCACGGACAACACGGTAACCAATACTGGTAGCAGCAGTGGGTTTGATTTTTTTTTCTCAGCCCCAAAATCAAGTAACCTCCCCACGCCATCCACAGCTGTTGGTCGGTTTCGGCTGTTGGTCCGAAAACCATAACAAATGCAGTGTTCCCACAGGACTATTATATTATGAGGAAAGAGAGAGAGAAGGAAGAGGTGGTGGTGGTGTAGCCACGTTGGTAAGAAAAGGCTGGGATTTTGAGGAGATGGTTGTTCAGGGATGTGAAGGTTTCAGTGACTACATAACAGGTACAATAACAACTGGAGGGCAAAACATTATAGTCGTAGTCATATATAATCCACCACCAAATGACAGAAGACCCAGACAGGAATATGATAGAAACAACATGGCCACCATTAACATAATAGAGAGAGCAGCTTCTGTTGCTAGCAGGAATGGATCTGGACTACTAATCATGGGAGAGTTCAACCATGGGAAGATAGATTGGGAGAACAGAGACCCGCATGGAGGACCAGAAACATGGAGAGCTAAGCTGCTAGACGTGGCAACAAGAAACTTTCTAAGCCAGCACATCAAAGAACCAACAAGAATGAAAGGAGAAGATGAACCAGCAATGCTTGATTTGATATTTACCCTAAATGAGTGGGACATAAGGGAAGTCAAGATGGAAGCACCCTTGGGAATGAGTGATCACAGTGTATTGAACTTTGAGTACCTGGTAGAGCCAGGAATTATCTCCCCCAAAAATGAACTAGGAAACAAAAGGCTGGCATACCGAAAGGGAAATTATGAGGAGATGAGAAACTTCCTAAGGGAAATACCTTGGGACACAGACCTCAGAGCTAAGTCCGTACAAGATATGATGGACTATGTAACCCAAAAGTGTCATGAGGCAGTAAGCAGATAAACCCTGGCCCTAAAGGAAAAATCCGAGAAGCAAAAGAAGAATCCATGGTATAATAGGGCACGTATGGAAGCGAAGAAACTGAACAAGAGGGCGTGGAGGAACTTCCGAAATAACAGAACACCAGGATTCAGAGAGAGATACCAGTGAACCAGGAATGAGTATGTCAGGGTGAGAAGAGAAGCAGAGAAAAGTTATGAAAATGATATAGCAAACAAAGCCAAGACCGAACCAAAGCTACTCCACAGTCACATCAGAAGGAAAACAACAGTGAAAGAACAGGTAGTGAAACTTAGAACAGGCGAGGACAGGTATACAGAGAATGACAAAGAGGTGTGAAAGAACTCAACAAGAGGTTCCAGGAGGTCTTCACAACAGAACAAGGTGAGGTCACTGTGCTAGGAGAAAGGGAAGTAAACCAGGCGGCCTTGGAAGGGTTTGAAATTACGAGAGAGGAGGTCAAGAGACACCTGCAGGATCTGGATGATAGAAAGGCTGTTGGTCCAGACGGGATCTCGCCATGGGTACTGAAAGAGTGTGCAGAGGCACTTTGCTTGCCACTCTCCATAGTGTATAGTAGGTCACTGGAGATGGGAGACCTACCAGAAATATGACTGATGGCGAATGTGGTCCCAATATACAAAAAGGGCGACAGGCAAGAGGCACTGAACTACAGGTCAGTGTCCTTGACTTGTATACCATGCAAGGTGATAGAGAAGATCGTGACAAAAAACCTGGTAACACATCTGGAGAGAAGGGACTTCATGACAAATCGCCAACATGGGTTCAGGGAGGGTAAATCTTGCCTGACTGGCTTAATAGAATTCTACGACCAGGTGACAAAGATTAAGGAAGAAAGAGAGTTCTGGGCGGACTGCATTTTCTTGGATTGTCGGAAAGCCTTTGACACAGTACGCATAAGAGGCTGGTACATAAGCTGGAGAGACAGGCAGGTGTAGCTGGTAAGGTGCTCCAGTGGGTAAGGGAGTACCAAAGCAATAGGAAGCAGAGAGTTACGGTGAGGGGTGGGACCTCCGATTGGTGTGAAGTCACCAGTGGAGTCCCACAGGGCTCTATACTCGGTCCTATCTTGTTTCTGATATGTGTAAATGATCTCCCGGAGGGTACAGATTCATTTCTCTCAATGTTTGCGGACGATGCCAAAGTTATGAGAAGGATTAAGACAGAAGAGGACTGTTTGAGGCTTCAAGAAGACCTAGACAAGCTGAAGGAATGGTCGAACAAATGGTTGTTAGAGTTTAACCCAACCAAATGTATTGTAATGTAATGAAGATAGGTGTAGGGAGCAGGAGGCCAGATACAAGGTATCATCTGGGAGAGGAAATTCTTCAGGAGTCAGAGAAAGAAAAAGACTTGGGGGTTGATATCACGCCAGACCTGTCTCTTGCAGCCCAAATCAAGAGGATAACATCAGCGGCATATGCCAGGCTGGCCAATATACGAACGGCATTCACAAACTTGTGTAAAGAATCATTCAGAACTTTGTATACCACATATGTCATGCCAATCCTGGAGTATGCAGCCCCAGCATGGAGTCCATATCTAGTCAAGGATAAGACTAAACTGGAAAAGGTTCAAAGGTTTGCCACCAGACTAGTACCCGAGCTGAGAGGTATGAGCTACGAGGAGAGACTACGGGGAATTAAACCTCACTTCGCTGGAAGACAGAAGAGTTAGGGGGGACATGATCACCACATTCAAGATTCTAAAGGGAATTGATAGGGTAGATAAAGACAGGCTATTTAACACAAGGGGCACACGCACAAGGGGGCACAGGTGGAAACTGAGCGCCCAAATGAGCCACAGAGATATTAGAAAGAACTTTTTTAGTGTCAGAGTGGTTGACAATTGGAATGCATTAGGAAGGGATGTGGTGGAGGCTGACTCCATACACAGTTTCAAATGTAGATATGATAGAGCCCAGTAGGCTCAGGAATCTGTACACCTGTTGATTGACGGTTGAGAGGCGGGACCAAAGAGCCAGAGCTCAACCCCCGCAAACACAACTAGGTGAGTACAACTATGTGACTAGGTGAGTACAGCCGCCACCGCCAGCCGCTACACCCACGCATCGTCAATATTCTCAAATATTGTACAATTTCGAGGTCCTGCCATCAACCACTGCTCTAGGTCAACGTTCTCAGAAGTAAGGCACGATATTTAGCAGCAAGAACGTTATTTCATCAGTGATGGGAGAGGACAATTCCAGCGCCAACCTTTTTGAATTTTCCACGCCATTTTGGGACCTCCTGAGCCACCCACCGCCACCCACAAGCCACGAGCAACAAGCTTTGTGTGCGTGTTTGCCTGTACTGTACCAGCTAGTGCAATCGTCGTCTCCAGTTTCAACTGATCATCGGATGTGTTGTGCAGTTTTTAAAGAACAATTTGTGTTAACCTGCATTTGAATGATGACGTCACCAGCTCCGCCACCAACATCACCGCCGCCACTCACCTCGCCACTGCTCCATCACCCATCAGTGAACTTTGAGAAGCTAGTGAGGATTACCTGTGCTCCTTTCGCCTTTCATCTTAACATCATCGTCTCTGCAATATCGTCGTCATTATTGTTACCATAGCATGTTGTTACGGTGCCCTCTCCTATTTCTGTCGTTTGCCTGCTTTAAGAGTCATATCAGCTCTCCCTACTGATTCTCTGAGGTTCAGGGAGTCTATTGATATATGTGGCGACCAGACTGGCTGTCAGTTAAGGGAGAAAGTTTCATTATAAGTTGGAGGTTGTGGAAGACAGCCGCCGTGACGTCACCGAGTGCCCCGGGTGGCGCCAACGTTAGAGTTGACCTGACCGTGAAGGCGAGAGGACGCACCTCGGTCAGCTCTCAAGGATTTGAGGCTCTACAAGCCTTTCTTAGTGGATTAGAGCTGGCTATCGCAGCCCATCTTACGTATTGGAGACCCCGCGCTTCTGGGAAGCAAAAAGGAACCAAGTTTATTGAGCAAAAGAGTGCCAAACTTGGAAAATATTCAGCGACGATGCTGGGCGGCGACGCTGGACGTTGAAGGCCTGGAAAGGTTTTGCGGGCAAGCCTACCTGTGACCGGGTCACATCCACTGAGGGTTTTGGAAGGATGACACCGTGCCGAGGACAAGGAGCAACGCCTTGTGGAAGGGGCGAGTGTGGGAAAATAGTGATTAGCTCAGCGCCCATCGATGAACCAGGATTGGGGTAGCTGAATCTCAGGGATTGTAACGGCGACGACGCGAAGGCTCCACGACACCTGAGGACCTGTGGAACGTTCCTGGATCGTCAAGGATCGACTCAGGAAGCGTGGGAACCTCACACCATCGAGGGACAGGCGTCGTGAGCCAGGAATGTAAGGTAGATCATTTTCCCTCCCATTACCCCTTGTGTGAGTTGGCTAGTTAGACCACAATATTTACTTATGTATGTGGCAACAGGACATTAATACTTTAGTAGTAGAATAGGCTGCAAGGCAGCTTGTATCCAGGACTGTCAGAGGGGACAGTGTGTATGGATGGCAGAACAGTGAAGAAGAGGTGCTGACGTGGTGAAGAGGCCCTCCTGTGAGGGAGTGTGGGACTCTTGTCTTTCTGCCCAGTTGAAGGAGGTTGGAGGTCGTGGAAGAAGAGGCTGACGATCTCCAGACTTATTATCCTTATTTTCATATTCATGTATTACTTGTGATTGTATGTGTGATCATGTAATTTGCATCAGTAAATTCACACCTTTATCATTGTGTTTAAGTATGCCTCCATTATAATATTTCTCTATGAGCATACACGAAGGTTATCATAGTACCACCTAGGGAACACTAAGTTCTCTATAGAAATTCTTATTGCCTGGAGAGTGGTAAAGACAGCATGGACTTATATAAAAGTGTACCCTTAGCCATCCGATCAGTATTAGTGTCTGAATGGTGCCAACTAGTAACGTAGTTGCTAGAGAGAGGTGAAGCCACACAGACCTTCCTGGGAGAGTACCCTGGGCCGACAGTCTAGTAGCAGATCTATGGGAGTAGCAATCTTCTGGCTACAAACAATATATAATACACCCACTGAACTACATTGCTGGGTTGCAGATATAATAACCCAGCTGGCCATCTTGTTAATAAGAAGATAGAGAAGACAGGCGGGAAAAGAGTTCCTGCAACCTTTTTGTCTGGCAGGCAAGACTCAGGGAGGTTATTGTTATAAGGTGAGCCTGAGTCTTCCTTCACTCCTCCACGGGTCTAGGCCGGAACTGTTAACAGCAGTTTCCCCGTGTTTGACTGAAGGGCTTCCAGGGTGAATCAGTGGCACCCCTCTTTTGTGGTGGAAGCAAAGACCTGCGGAGGTGGGCATTGTTGGTCCTCTCCTGTGTGACCAAGGAGACTCCGGTGAATCCCGGAGGTCGGAGGGGCTGACTATTCGGCCTTTTGAGCCCCTAGCAGCCGAGTGCTAGCAGAGCCCCGGCCCACCTCCACGTGACAGAGAACTGGCGACCTTGCCAGGATTCGAACCCCGGTAGCCAAGAACTGGGAACTTCGCCAGGAAGCGTGGATCAAGCTACAGTGTGGCCCAAATTTCAAGACAAGTGTTGCCAGGGTACTAATACAGTGTGGCCAGTGAATTCAGTAGTACTGTTACTCAACCAGCTAAGGGACTGAAACGGTGAAATTAGTGCCTACTAACTTGTCTGTGCTGTCGTGTATGCTCAATGATATAGAGATGGAGGAGGACAAAGTAAAGAAATTTATTGACACAAGGGACGAGAGAATTTTGGAGGAGTGTACCAAGGCCCAGCTCCAACAAGTGGCAAACCACTTTGGGATCAGGTTGAGGACGACTAAGGTAGCGGAGCGAAGGATAGAGATCATGGCGCAGCTCACAGCTCGAGAGGAGGCGACGGGAGAGGAGCCATCTCAAGAGGAACCGTCCCGAGGAGAGCCGTCGCAAGGTGAACCGTCCCAACTAGAGCCACCCCAAGCACCTACCAGTGTGGAGAGAATTCACAGTGAACATGGGAGCAGTGGAAGGTCCAGCTGTAGTAAGAGGAGCCTGCAACTGGAAATAATGAAGATGCAACTGGAAGCCCAGCTGCGACGAGAGGAGAGAGAAGCACGGCTGCAGCTGCAGCGAGAGGAACGTGCAGCTGAGCTGCAGCGAGAGGAACATGAGCGAGAAGCACGGCTGAAGCTGCAGCGAGAGGAACGTGCAGCTGAGTTGCAGCGAGAGGAACGTGCAGCTGAGCTGCAGCGAGAGGAGCGAGAAGCTCGGCTGCAGCGAGAAGAAGGAGAGAGACAACTGCGACTGGAGGAGATAAAGGCATAGAAAGAAGTCGAATTGCGTCGCGTTGAACGTGGTCTGCCCTCACTACCTGCACGGCGGGATGACCTCAAGGTAAGGGAACGTGACTTGCCTACGTTCGTATCACAAGAAGCTGAGGCGTTCTTCGAACACTTTGAACGGATAGCAACTCTGAAGGAGTGGCCGGAAGATGATTGGGCTGCTCTGGTCCAGGGCAGGTTGACTGGTGAGGCCCGGGAAGCCTACAACATGCTGGACCTAGAGGAGAGTACCAGTTACGACGCGATTAAGAATGCAGTGCTCCACTCATTCCGGCTGACTCCGGAAATGTACCGGAAGCGGTTCAGAGAGTGTACAAGATCGTCGGGAAAGACTTACGCCGAGACCGCCAGGGATATGGAACGGAAATTCCTACGATGGTTGAAGGCGGAGGAAGCGGAGTCGGCGGATGATATCAAACGACTGATAGTGATGGAGAGGTTTATGTCAATGCTTCATCCTGAGTTGCGAGTAAGGGTGAGAGAAGCAGGTATTAAGGACCTGAAGGCTGCAGCGGACCGAGCCGACATGCTGGAGGAGGCACTATATCTCAGGAGGGAGGGGCCGCCCAGACACTCGCCTTACCCCAGGTCGGGAGGGAACTTTAGGGGTTCAGGAGGGGCGAGGACGGGTGGGGACTCTCCCAAGAGTAGTGTGCCCGATGAAGTAACCCAGTTCAAGAGCTCAAGGGATGCGGAGAGCTGTGAGCAGTGGACCTAGCTCGGGAGCAAGTGCTGCAGTCCCGGACACGACGACAGGGAGTCCGAGTAGGACCCAGGGGACGTCTGCAAGTGGTACCGCCAGAGGGACTGGCGAGTGGCCGCCCAGGGGAGGCAGCCGATGCTTCAACTGTGGTGTGAGAGGACATTATGTCCGCGAGTGTGAGGAGCACCAAAGGAATATGGGACTAATGTTGGAAGAGGAGAGAGTGTTTGTTCACACCCCATATTATAGTGGACCCAACGTGAATGGTTGGGAAATGAAGTTGGGTGAACATCCCTTCGTTTTCGAGGCCAACATGAAGTTTGAAAAGTCAGACCCAGTGGAGGTTGCCGTTCTTCGAGATACGGGTGCTGACATAAGTATGGTGACCAGGAGTATTCTCCCCAAGGAATTTAATGATTCACCTGTGGGAGTGGTGAGGATACGCAGTGTGGGGGAGGAATACAGGTTGCCACTTCACGAAGTACAGCTGATTGCCGACTGCGGAGTCGAGAAAGCTATAGTAGCTGTAGCCCCTAAATTACCCCTAGAGCATGTACAGTTGGTGCTGGGTAATGACCTCGGAGGAGGCAGGATACAACCCGATTGGGCCAGAAGTGCCTATGTTGCAAGCAGCGGTACAACCCTGCCAGGTGAGGTATCGGTCGTTCCAGATGGTAGTGAGGAAGCCGACTTCGCCAGGGGAAACGTCGCCAGAGACGACGACAACGAGGGCGAGAGTGCAGAGAGGTCGTCAGAGATCGTGGAAAACCCCGACGGGGACCTCCGACTAAGCCTGATGATGCGTGTGGAGGAGTGGCGAGGAGCAGCTGTACAAACGCCTGGGGCGGTGAAGAGGCTGCAGACCGCACTCCCTCCACACAGAAACGTGAATAAAGTAAGCTCAGTGGATGAGCGAACGGCAGTGAGGGGCAGAGTGGAGGAGCCACGACGCAGTGCACCCTATGCCAGCCAGATGAATAGTGGTAGGTGCAAGATGAACCACCATGGTGAGGTGAGCCACAGGGAGGTGGATGAGCCCAACCACGAACCGAAGAAGACGTCTGTAGGGAAGAGAATCTCATGGAGGAGTGAAAATGTTCGTTGGGAAAGAAGGAGCGAATGGTATAGGAAAGGCAATGCGAAGAAAGCAGGGAATAGGTACACCCAGGGTAGGCGCCAGCCTAACCAGAGGGGCATTGGGCCATCGCAAAAGCCTAGTGAGGAAGAGAGGCAGCTGCTGGATGGAGTACAGGTGACAAGTGTCACTGTGGGGAGACAACGCACCTATGGGAGAAGAGGAACCGAGAAGAGAGAAGATTGGCGAAGAGGAGCTCATGAGAGGAAACATGGAGTACCTGTAGGACGCAGTGGAAGTGCAAGACTATCTCGGAGTGCACGACGCGGTGGAGGCGCTGCATGCACTGAATCTTACAGTGGTAACGAGCCGTTGGAGTACACTCGTAACCACGGAGAGAGGATTTCTTGTAGGTGTTCAGGGAACACCCATCACACCCGGTCCTATGTGAGGTGGAGATATAATGAGGCAAGTGACTGGCAAGGTGGTACGAGCCACGTCACCAACTGGAGGAGTGACACTTCAGGAACGGAGGGAGCAAGAGCATAGGTTGCCCTTTTGAGTGCTGCTCTTCCGATATGACTCTTATTTTAAGGGGAGGGGTATGTTACGGTGCCCTCTCCTATTTCTTTCGTTAGCCTGCTTTAAGAGTCATATCAGCTCTTTCAACTGATTCTCTGAGGTTCAGGGAGTCTATTGATATATGTGGCGACCAGACCGGCTGCCAGTTAAGGGAGAAAGTTACATTATAAGTTGTAAGTAAGGGGAAATTGGCGCCCTGATATAAAATGAAAGAGTATCCCCTACTGCAGATATGACTTTTGGAAGGGACACTAGCCGATCGCGGATTGGCCGACTTAGGTCGCGGGCGACCAATCATGGCCCCGGGCGGCGCCAACGTCAGAGTTGACCTGACCGTGAAGGCGAGAGGACGCACCTCGGTCAGCTCTCAAGGATTTGAGGCTCTACAAGCCTTTCTTAGTGGATTAGAGCTGGCTATCGCAGCCCATCTTACGTATTGGAGACCCCGCGCTTCTGGGAAGCAAAAAAACCAAGTTTATTGAGCAAAAGAGTGCCAAACTTAAAAAATATTCGGCGACGACGCTGGGCGGCGACGCTGGAGGTTGAGGGCCTGGAAAGGTGTGGCGGGCAAGCCTACCTGTGACCGGGTCACATCCACTGAAGGTTTTGGAAGGACGACACCGTGCCTAGGGCAAGGAGCAATGCCTTGTGGAAGGGGCGAGTGTGGGAAAATAGTGATTAGCTCAGTGCCCATCGATGAACCAGGATTGGGGTAGCTGAATCTCAGGGATTGGAACGGCGACGACGCGAAGGCTCCACGACACCTGAGGACCTGTGGAACGTTCCTGGATCGTCAAGGATCGACTCAGGAAGCGTGGGAACCTCACACCATCGAGGGACAGGCGACGTGAGCCAGGAATGTAAGGTAGATCATTTTCGCTCCCATTACCCCTTGTGTGAGTAGGCTAGTTAGACCACAATATTTACTTATGTATGTGGCAATAGGACATTAATACTTTAGTAGTAGAATAGGCTGCAAGGCAGCTTGTGTCCAGGACTGTCAGAGGGGACAGTGTGTATGGATGGCAGGACAGTGAAGAAGAGGCGCCGACGTGGTGAAGAGGCCCTCCTGTGAGAGAGTGTGGGACTCCTGTCTTTCTGCCCAGTTGAAGGAGGTTGGAGGTCGTGGAAGAAGAGGCTGACGATCTCCAAACTTATTATCCTTATTTTCATATTCATGTATTACTTGTGATTGTATGTGTGATCATGTAATTTGCATCAGTAAATTCACACTTTTATCATTGTGTTTAAGTGTGTCTCCATTATAATATTTTTCTATGAGCATACACGAAGGTTATCATAGTACCACCTAGGGAACACTACGTTCTCTATAGAAGTTCTTATTGCCTGGAGAGTGGTAAAGACAGCACGGACCTATATAAAAGTGTACCCTTAGCCATCCGATCAGTATCAGTGCCTGAATGGTGGCAACTAGTAACGTGGTGGCTAGAGAGAGGTAAAGCCACACAGACCTTCCTGGGAGAGTACCCTGGGCCGACAGTCTAGTAGCAGATCTATGGGAGTAGCAATCTTCTGGCTACAAACAATATATAATACACCCACTGAACTGCATTGCTGGGGTGCAGATATAATAACCCAGCTGGCGACCTTGTTAAGAAGAAGATAGAGAAGACAGGCGGGAAAGGAGTTCCTGCAACCTTTTTGTCTGGCAGGCAAGACTCTGGGAGGTTACTGTTATAAGGTAAGCCTGAGTCTTCCTTCACTCCTCCACGGGTCTAGGCCGGAACTGTTAATAGCAGTTTCCCCGTGTTTGACTGAAGGGCTTCCAGGGTAAATCAGTGGCACCCCTTTTGTAGTGGAGGCAAAGACCTGCGGAGGTGGGCATTGTTGGTCCTCTCCTGTGTGACCAAGGAGACTCTGGTGAATCCCGGGAGTCGGAAGGGCTGAGTATTCGGCCTTTTGAGCCCCTAGCAGCCGAGTGTTAGCAGTGCCCCGGCCCACCCCCCGTGACAATATATATGTATATATATATATATATTAGTATATTTTGGTAGCAGTCTTTCCTGTAGACATATTTTATTAAATATGACCGAAAAAGTAAGATTAATAATTCTAACACGAATTTTCTCAATCTTTCGTACATTATGCTTCACTGTTGGAGGTAAATCAAAAATCACTTCTCCAAAATTCATTTTTATTTCTAGTCTAGTCTGACGCGACACGGGCGCGTTTCGTAAAACTTATTACATTTTCAAAGACTTCACAAATACACAACTGATTAGAACTTGCGTTTCCCTGATTTTATATCTACATTTGAGTGAGGTGGGAAGGGTGATGTGGCATTACATTTGAGTGAGGTGGGAAGGATGATGTGGCATTAGAGGATATTAATAGGGTATTAAAAGTATCAACACAAGACAGAACACGAAACAATGGATATTGAAAAGAAGTGTTTGTAGAAAGCCTATTGGTCCATATTTCTTGATGCTTCTATATTGGAGCGGAGTCTTGAGGTGGGTAGAATATAGTTGTGCAATAATTGGCTGTTGATTGCTGGTGTTGACTTCTTGATGTGTAGTGCCTCGCAAACGTCAAGCCGCCTGCTATCGCTGTATCTATCGATGATTTCTGTGTTGTTTACTAGGATTTCTCTGGCGATGGTTTGGTTATGGGAAGAGATTATATGTTCCTTAATGGAGCCCTGTTGTTTATGCATCGTTAAACGCCTAGAAAGAGATGTTGTTGTCTTGCCTATATACTGGGTTTTTTGGAGCTTACAGTCCCCAAGTGGGCATTTGAAGGCATAGACGACGTTAGTCTCTTTTAAAGCGTTCTGTTTCGTGTCTGGAGAGTTTCTCATGAGTAGGCTGGCCGTTTTTCTGGTTTTATAGTAAATCGTCAGTTGTATCCTCTGATTTTTGTCTGTAGGGATAACGTTTCTATTAACAATATCTTTCAGGACCCTTTCCTCTGTTTTATGAGCTGTGGAAAAGAAGTTCCTGTAAAATAGTCTAATAGGGGGTATAGGTGTTGTGTTAGTTGTCTCTTCGGAGGTTGCATGGCTTTTCACTTTCCTTCTTATGATGTCTTCGATGAAACCATTGGAGAAGCCGATATATCCATTGTTTCAATATCCATTGTTTCGTGTTCTGTCTTGTGTTGATACTTTTAATACCCTATTAATATCCTCTAATGCCACATCATCCTTCCCACCTCACTCAAATGTAATGCCACATCACCCTTCCCACCTCACTCAAATGTAGATATAAAATCAGGGAAACGCAAGTTCTAATCAGTTGTGTATTTGTGAAGTCTTTGAAAATGTAATAAGTTTTACGAAACGCGCCCGTGTCGCGTCAGACTAGACTAGAAATAAAAATGAATTTTGGAGAAGTGATTTTTGATTTACCTCCAACAGTGAAGCATAATGTACGAAAGATTGAGAAAATTCGTGTTAGAATTATTAATCTTACTTTTTCGGTCATATTTAATAAAATATATATATATATATATATATATATATATATATATATATATATATATATATATATATATATATATATATATATATATATATATATATATATACACATACACATATATGTGTATATCACGAAAATAAACACGTGATTAAGAATGTGACAATGTCAGACCACAGAGGAAAATGAAACAGGAATTTCCTTAAGTACTTTCGTATATTAAATACATCTTCAGAAGGAAGATGTATTAAATACATCTTCCTTCTGAAGATGTATTTAATATACGAAAGTACTTAAGGAAATTCCTGTTTCATTTTCCTCCGTGGTCTGACATTGTCATATACATATATATGTATGTTGTACCTAATAGCCAGAACGCACTTCTCAGCCTACTATGCAAGGCCCGATTTGCCTAATAAGTAAAGTTTTCATGAATTAATATATTTTCTCTAATTTTTTGCTCATGAAATGATAAAGCTACCCATTTCATTATGTATGAGGTCAATTTTTTTTTATTGGAGTTAAAATTGACGTAGATATATGACCGAACCTAACCAACCCTACCTAACCTAACCTAACCTATATAGGTTAGGTTAGGTTAGGTAGCCGAAAAAGTTAGGTTAGGTTAGGTTAGGTAGGTTAGGTAGTCGAAAAACAATTAATTCATGAAAACTTGGCTTATTATGCAAATTGGCCTTGCATAGTAGGGTGAGAAGTGCGTTCTGGCTACTAGGTACGACATGTATATTATATATATAAATATATTATATATATATATATATATGTCGTACCTAGTAGCCAGAACGCACTTGTCAGCCTACTATGCAAGGCCCGATTTGCCTAATAAGCCAAGTTTTCCTGAATTATTATATTTTCTTTAATTTTTTTCTTATGAAATGATAAAGCTACCCATTTCATTATGTAAGAGGTCAATTTTTTTTTATTGGAGGTAAAATTAACGTAGATATATGACCGAACCTAACCAACCCTACCTAACCTAACCTAACCTATCTTTATAGGTTAGGTTAGGTTAGGTAGCCGAAAACGTTAGGTTAGGTTGGGTTAGGTAGGTTAGGTAGTCGAAAAACAATTAATTCATGAAAACTTGGCTTATTAGGCAAATTGGGCCTTGCATAGTAGGCTGAGAAGTGCATTCTGGCTACTAGGTACGACATATATATATATATATATATATATATATATATATATATATATATATATATATATATATATATATTATTAAATATGACCAAAAAAGTAAGGTTAATAATTCTAACACAAATTTTCTCAATATTTCTTATGGTTCTTTTCACTGTTGATGGTAATTGAAAAATCAATTCTCCAAAATTCATTTTTATTTCTAGTCTGACGCGACACTTGAACGCGTTTCGTAATAACTTATTACATTTTCAAAGACTTTAGTTTATACACACACACACAACTATATCCTGCAAACACTAAACAGAGTTTAAACAGCTTTGATTTTATACCTGCATTTGGGTGAAGTGATATGTTACAACAGTTTTGGATGAGGTGAAAACAAACTTTTAACACAAGACAGAACACGAAACAATGGGTATAATATTTAGTAAGTTAAAGGGTAGAATGGAAGTAACTGCAAAGGGCCTATTGGCCCATATTTCTTGATGCTTCTATATTGGTGCGGAGTCTTGAAGTGGGTAGAATATAGTTGTGCATTAATTGGCTGTTGATTGCTGGTGTCGACCTCTTAATGTGTAGTGCCTCGCAGATATCAAGCCGCCTGCTATCGCTGTATCTACCGATAATTTCCGTGTTTTTTTCAACACGGAAAATGAAAGTTTGATTCTAAGAATTATTATTCTTACTTTTTCGGTCATATTTAATAATATATGTCTACAGGAAAGACTGCTACCAATATATATATATATATATATATATATATATATATATATATATATATATATATATATATATATATATATATATATATAGTTTTTGCTGGGGTTGCAAAGACAAAAAGGTTGCAGGAACTCCTTTCCCGCCTGTCTTCTCTATCTTCTTCTTAACAAGGTCGCCAGCTGGGTTATTATATCTGCACCCCAGCAATGCAGTTCAGTGGGTGTATTATATATTGTTTGTAGCCAGAAGATTGCTACTCCCATAGATCTGCTACTAGACTGTCGGCCCAGGGTACTCTCCCAGGAAGGTCTGTGTGGCTTTACCTCTCTCTAGCCATTTCTCAGGGATTTCTCAAGGCCAGGGATTTCTCAAGGAATTGGGGTCCAAGCTCATTGACGTCACCAGAGACCCAAGGGCTTCCAGTTTTTTATTTCAGCGTCTCAGTGTGGCGATCCAGAGGGGAAATGCTTGCTGCGTCCTCGGTTCCTGTCCAGAAGCGGAGGAGCTTCAAGAGATCCATAACCTTTAGGCATTTGTCTTGTATGTTTTGTAACCTTTAAATACACAATAAAGGAAAAAAAAAAAAAAAAAAAAAAGGGAAGGGGGTGGTAGGAGAAAAGCACACAGAAACTGTATTGGAGGGGACCCACATTCCCTCCAATGCGTTATGTGTGGTTTCCTCCGAGGCTATGGGTCCCCCTTCTTCCAGCCAGAGGTGGTACTCCCTTCCCTATTGTATGTATTTAAAAAAAAAAAAAATATATATATTATATATATATATATATATATATATATATATATATATATATATATATATATATATATAATATATATATATAATATATATATATATATATAATATATATATATAATATATATATATAATATATATATATAATATATATAACAGGTACGCCTTAACACCAGTCACCTTATGCCAGTTGCTGGAAGGCTTCTGTGCTGGCTAGGGTTCGAGTCTCCTGGTGGGAAAGTGTTCTAAAGTTGTATACTTCACTCTCGTGTTTAGGAGAGTTGTGCCATAAAATATATATATATATATATATTATATATATATATTATATATATATATTATATATATATATATATATATATATATATATATATATATATATATATATATATATATATATATATATATATATTTATGATCGATGTTCCCTTCGGGAATCTTAATTTTAAGATGAATAGGAAAACCAGGGATATACTGAACATCTTGTATCAGAATCTTTACTTTAAAAAACATAACGTTTCGAATACTTCTCGTATTCATCATCAGATCTAAAAGAAAAAACAGAAATCACAATCAAATAGCTGGTAAACAAAGAACTCATACTGAATATAATTGTCTATCAAAGAAAGGAAAATGCTTAAAAAACAAAACACTTAAGCGCTCTTAAAGTGATCAATACAAATAAAACTTAATAACTGTCACATATATTAAAACTAATTTAAAATCCATTACACTACAAGATGAAATTTATAACTACTAAAACAAACCATTCTATTAAACTTACGTGAAGTGATCAGAAGTGAAACTTGATACCTGGTACATAGATACTAAACACTATAACAAATATTTATATAATGACTACAAATCTACAAAAAATGTATGTAAAATACAAACAGAATAAACGACAATTATAAAGTACTAACCAAAATCTTATAAAAAACTCGAATATTAAATAAAATTAAATACCAAAAAATGTATTATATATCCTAAATAAAAGATTATATTAATGTACAATGATAAGACTTGAAATAAGTAAGAAAGGGCAAAGACATGGTAAACTAAACAAAATTAAACTACCAAAATAAACTAAAAATCAAATTACAGGGCCTACTGTGCACTATACAGTGTACAATTGAACAGCTGAAAGGTTGCTATTTAACAGAGGCCGCAGCTCCTTTATATATAAGGATTCCATTACTCTCAAATCTGACTGGCCATTCATACAAGTGTCCAGAATTTTAAAATCAGATTCCAGCAGAGAATGATCAAACTCATAACAATGGTTTCTAATCTCCGAAAATACTGGTTTAGACAATGGTAATCCAGTCCTAAAAGATAATCCCCGGTGCTCAAGTATCCTAATCTTAAAGTTCCGAATGGAACTCCCGACATATCCAGCATTACAGCTGGAACAATTTAACATATATACGACATTTGAGCACAAGGGGGTAGGCACTTTATCTTTAAATTTAAAATAAGAGCCTATGGTATTTGTGTTGACAAAAATAAATCTAAAGTCTACTCTAGGATAACACTGCTGCAACAGTCTCCTCAAACGACTCCTTACAGAAAAGCTAATAGTGCCATAAAATGGTAATTTAATATATTTAAGATCCCTTTCCACTGTAGTAATCCTACACGATGGGTGAAACTTCTTATTTAAGAAATTCCTTATAAAAGTATAAACCATATGCACAGGATAACCATTATTTGAAAAAAATTTCACAAGAAAATTAATTTCCTGATCAAAGTTATTCCAATTAGAACATAAAACAAAGGCCCTATTCAGTAGAGTGTTAATAGCATTTTTCTTAAAAATATCCTGAACAATGGAATTAAAATTTAAACCTAAACCAGTAAAGGTTGGTTTCCTAAAAACATTAGTGTTGAACCCATTAAGGTTATTCACTTTTACATCAAGAAACGACAATGAATTATCAACTTCACACTCTGCAGTAAACCGTATATTACTATGTTGTGCATTAAGATACTCTCTAAATTTCTCAATATGACATTGGTCCCTAAACAACAAAAAAGTGTCATCTACATATCTCCTGTACAAGACTGGTTTAAAGGCCGAAGGACAATTATCAAGCCAATTTATTTCGTGAAAACTCAAAGGCTTTCTGACAATCCAAAAATAGGCAATCTGCCCACCCTTCTCTTTCTTGCCTTATTTTTGTTGCCTGGTCATAGAATTCAAGTAACCCTGTGAGGCAGGACCTGCCATCCCTGAACCCATGTTGATGTTGTGTTACAAAGTTCTTTCGCTCCAGGTGCTCCACTAGCTTTCTTCGCACAATCTTCTCCATCAGCTTGCATGGTATGCAGGTTAGGGACACTGGCCTGTAATTCAGTGCCTCCTGTCTATCCCCTTTCTTGTATATCAGGACTACGTTAGCTGCTTTACAAATTTCTGGCAGTTCCCCCTGTTGCCAGTGATTTGTTATACACTATGGAGAGTGGTAGGGACAGTTCTTCTGCTCCTTTAGTATCCAACGGGAGATTCCATCTGGGCCTATAGCCTTTGTCACATCCAACTCTAGTAAACACTTCCTTACTTCCCTGCTGGTAATCTCAAACTCTTCTAGTGGTTCCTGGTTAGCTATTCCCTCTCATCTCTGGGATTTCTCCTTGCTCTAAGGTGAAGACCTCCTGGAATTTCGTATTCAGTTCCTCACACACTTCCTTGTCATTTGTAGTGAATCCTTCTGCCTCTATCCTTAATTTCATAACTTGTTCCTTTACTGTTATTTTTCTCCTGATGTGGCTATGCAGCAATTTAGGCTGAGTCTTTGCCTTGCTTGCGATGTCATTTTCGTATTGTCTTTCTGCCTCTCTTCTCATCCTGACATATTCATTCCTGGCATTCTGGTATCTTTCTCTGCTCTCCAGTGTCCTGTTATTCCTATAGTTTCTCCATGCCCTTTTACTTTGCTGCTTAGCTAGCCTACATCTCTGATTAAACCATGGGTTTCTCATCTTCATTTCACTGTTTTCCTTTTGGGCTGGGACAAACTTGCTTGCTGCATCCTTGCACTTATGCGTGATGTAGTCCATCATATCTTGGGCCGTCCTTTTCCTGAGCTCTGTTTCCCATGCTATATCTGTTAGGAATTTTCTTATCTCCTCATAGTTTCCCTTTCGGTATGCTAACCTTTTGGTTTTGGTATCCCTCCTCGAGTTCAATAACCCTTCTTCAATCAGGTACTCAAATACCAATACACTGTGGTCGCTCATTCCTACTGGGCCCTCAAAACTGATTTCTCTTATGTCAGAGTTGTTCAGGGTGAAGACCAGGTCGAGTCTCACTGGATTGTAATTTCCTCTCATCCTTGTGGGTTCTCTGACATGCTGGGTTAAAATGTTTCTAGTCACCACCTCCAGTAGTTTGGCTCTCCACGTATCCTTGCCTCCATGCGGTTCCTTGTTCTCCCAGTCAATCCTTCCGTGATTGAAGTCCCCCATGATGAGCATGTGGGATCTATTTCTACAGGCAGAAGAGGCTGCCCTCTCAATTATAGTGTTAGCTGCCATGTTGTTGTTTTCGTACTCTTGACTGGGTCTTCTGTCATTTTGTGGAGGGTTACATATTACTGCTACTACTATTCTTGGTCCTCCCATTGTCATGGTGCCTGCTATGTAGTCTCTGAAACCCTCACAGCCCGGGATAGCCATCTCCTTAAAACTCCATTCCTTTTTCATGAGTAGGGCCACTCCGCCTCCTCCCCTACCTTCCCTCTCTTTCCTTATTTCTGTGTACTCCTGGGGAAACACGGCATTCGTTATGATTCCAGAGAGTTTTTTTTCAGTGAGTCCGATTACATCTGGGTTCACTTCTTGTGATCTTTCCCTTAGTTCACTTGCCTTGCTTGTGATCCCATCTATGTTCTAGTACATTACCCTGAAACTGACTCTCTTCTGCTTCTCCTCTGGGGGGGACCTGTGGGGTCTGGGGTGAGGGGGAGCTGGGAGGATCTGGTACGGGGAGACTGGTGGAGGAGGAAGGGCTTGAGGGGGTGGGTGAGAGGGGGAGGGTTGGGGGGGTGAGAGGGGGAAGGTTGAGGGGGGTGAGAGGGGGAGGGTTGGGGGATGGGGGGCAGTAAAGGGGGAAGGGCTTGGGAGGCGTGGGAGGAAAAGGAAGGCTCAGGTGGGTGAGGAAGAGGGGAGGGTTTTGGGGAGTGGTGGAGAGGGGAAGGCTTAGGTGGGGTGGGGGAGAGTGGAGGGCTTGTGGGTGGGAGAGACTTGAGGGCATGTGGGAGAAGGGAGGGCTTGGGGGATGGGGGAGAAGGAAGGTATGCCTGTTGAATTCAATAGCAGTATCAGAGGCTGAAAGCAGACCATCGTCTGCTTTCAACAGATCATTTGACCCAATAGTGACCCAACAGATCACTTTAGATGCTCAGAGTGTAAGAACACTGTGTTAAAATTCTATTAACGTATTGTAAAGTTAGGATGTTAGTTATATTTAGAACTGCATAGTGGCAGTTAATTATTATATTGGAGGATAAGTAAATGTTACTGAACGATCAGTTGTTCACACCGGCAAAAAGCCGCATGAGAAAAATCAGTCTTCTCTAACTACACTCAGGGGTGGTCGGACATAGTTTTGTGTGGCTCTCCCTTTTTAACCTCCTTCCATTCTATTCTATTCTCTCCTTAATCTTCACTATACCAGGTTAAGTAAAATACCATTGTTGTTACGTGCCCCTAGATCTTCTAAGTGTAAATTTGTCTGTGTTCTCAAGTCAATTATTTTGAGTTCCAAGTGTTTAGTTGTTTTGAGCTGACAAGTGAACACGTGTTGCGTGTTAAAGATATTAAGTTCATTGGTATGTACTGTCTTGTAAGGAACGTAGACTTTACCTATACTTTGCTGTGTGTAACTCTCGTCTCCTGCCTATATGGAGTCAAAAAAGTATTGTAAGATCGAGGAGGTAAAGTATATGTTGCACTTGGCGGTTTAGGGTTAATAAATTATATTAAAGCAAATGTTAACGGGAGTTTCCATCACCCCTTTGTGATGAGAGTTAGGTGATCTATGCTAGACGATAGACCATTTTTGGTATTATTTCTTTGGCTGGGAATTGTTTTCCTGGGGGCCGGCCCTGTCCTAAACCCCCATTGGGTGGAACTCCCTTACCTTGAGTTTAACCCCAACAGAGCACCCAATCTTGTAACACACACAACCTGTGTTTTATAGATCCCAGACAGTCGCAAGGAACATTTCCCATCCCACACAACTGTATTTCCTAGGGCCCTCATCCCTCACAGCTGTGTTTTCCAGGTCCAAGGCTGGAACGAGGAACATCCCACAGCTGTGTTTTCTAGGGCACAGGCAGTCACAAAGACTATTTATCATCCCATACAGTTGTGTTTTCTAGGGCCCAGGCAGTCACAAGGAATATTTCTCATTCCTTAAAGCTGTGTTTTCTAGGACCCAGGCAGGCACAAGGAATATTTCTCATTCCTTAAAGCTGAGTTTTTCAGGTACCAGGCAGGCAAGGAATATTTTTCATCCCACACAACTGTGTTTTCTAGGGGACCAGGCAGGCACAGGGAACATCACATATAGCTGGGTTCTCATGGAACATTCCTCATCCTACACAGTTATGTTTCTAGGTTACAAGCAGGCACAAGGTTCACCTCACTTCCCACACAGCTGTGTTTACTAGAGTTCAGGTAGGCACAAGGCACATTTCTCATCCCACACAGCTGTGTTTACTAGAGTTCAGGTAGGCACAAGGCACATTTCTCATCCCACACAGCTGTGTTTACTAGAGTTCAGGTAGGCACAAGGCACATTTCTCATCCCACACAGCTTTGTTTTCTAGGTCATAAGTAGGCACCAGGAACATTTCTCCTCCCACACTGCTGTGTTCTCTAGGGGCCCAGACAACCACAAGGAACATTTCTCATCCCACACAGATGTGTTTTCGAGAGACCAGGCAGACATAAGGAACATTTCTTATTTTACACAACTAAGCTTTCTAGGTCCCAGAAAGCACGAGGAACAGTTCTCGTCCCACGCAGCTGTGTTTTCTAAGGCGCATGTAAGCACATGGAACATCCCAAACAGCTGTGTATTTTAGGGACCTGGCAGACACAAGGAACATTTCTAATACAAAACAGATGTGTTTTCTAGGGCCAAGGAAGGCACATGAAACATTTCTCATCCCACAAAGCTGTGTTTCCAGGACCCAGGCAGACACATGGAACATGTCTAATAGAAAACAGATGTGTTTTTTAGAGGCCAAGGAAAGCACACGGAACATCCCAAACAGCTGTGTTTGCTTGGTGGCCATGGCACTGGATGACTCTTTTTTTATTTTTTTTCGTTGCGCCCAGGCAGTCCCAAGGAACATTTATCATTCCTCACAGCTGTGTTTTATAGGACCCAGGCATGCAGAAGGAACATTTCTCATAAAGACTGTGTTTGCTAGGGCTGAGGCAGGCACAAGGAACATTTCACATCTCACACAGCATACGAGGGGGGCCTCGTAGCCTGGTGGATAGCGCGCAGGACTCGTAATTCTGTGGCGCGGGTTCGATTCCCGCACGAGGCAGAAACAAATGGGCAAAGTTTCTTTCACCCTAAGTGCCCCTGTTACCTAGCAGTAAATAGGTACCTGGGAGTTAGTCAGCTGTCACGGGCTGCTTCCTGGGGTGTGTGTGTGTGTGTGTGTGGTGTGGGAAAAAAAAAAAAAAAAGTAGTTAGTAAGTTAGTAGTTAGTAAACAGTTGATTGACAGTTGAGAGGCGGGCCGAAAGAGCAAAGCTCAACCCCCGCAAAAACACAACTAGTAAACACAGCAGTTATTTATTTGTTAGAGTGTTAATGGTTGGCTGGTTAGTTCAGGATATCGCCAATGTTTTAACTATTAAAATCGCCATAAGATAAGATTTATTACGGAAAGGAATCTGAATATTTTGTGATTGTGCAAACAATTAACGTTCTGAGCCAAACAACAAGGAATTGTAAATTTAATAGAAACATGAACTTACAGTCACTTGTGTCTGAGGAGCTCCTTCAGTCACTTTCTGAACCTTCTCCATGATGGTGGAGGCTGAGTCTCTCAGGTGGATGGTGACACCCGCCTCTGTGGTCACCATCTCCAGGGCCTCCCTGATGGTCTCCTGCACCTGTCATTACCAACACAAACATTAATGGTGGAGGCTGAGTCTCTCAGGTGGATGGTGACACCCGCCTCTGTGGTCACCATCTCCAGGGCCTCCCTGATGGTCTCCTGCACCTGTCATTACCAACACAAACATTAATGGTGGAGGCTGAGTCTCTCAGGTGGATGGTGACACCCGCCTCTGTGGTCACCATCTCCAGGGCCTCCCTGATGGTCTCCTGCACCTGTCATTACCAACACAAACATTAATGGTGAAGACTAAACCACACACCAGAAGGTGAAGAGACGACGACGACGTTTCGGTCCGTCCCGGATCATTATCAAATCCAATGTGATTGGAGCGAGTTGTTGTTGTTTCTCGACAAACAAACACTCTTCGTAGTAATCTGGTTCACACTGCTTCTCGTGCTTCTAATGCTGTTGGTGTTTACTCTATTACTAAAACCTCTATAAATTATTGAGGTTATTAGATAGGTTGGGGTTTACGAGTAGGTAAGGTAATTATCAAAAGAATGAACCAAACCGGGAAGGCTATGTAGCACCATCAAAGTGCGAAATAATCAAAGGGCGCTAAATATCACCAAGAATGCCAATACGAGAACAGAAACGCATAAGGCGAACGATATCAAAAGTATCCAATTCACCAAGAATTCTATCGAGGGACAAGTGACCACGAGGAACGGTCGGATAGCAAGACACACGCTCGTCCAAGAAGTCAGGACATTCAACAAGGATATGCGCAACTGTAAGAAGGACAACGCAATTTGAAAAATAAGGAGCAGGGCAGGGCTCCATTAAGTGACTGTGAGTCAAGCAAGTATGGCCAATCCGCAGCCTAGCTAAAGCAGTTTCCCACCGCAGGTTACGGTGGTAGGAGGAAAACCACGGGGACACACTACGTTTGAGAGTACGCAGTTTGTTACTAACTACAGAGGACCAACAACCCTACCAACGGGCAAGGATGGAGGAATGAATAACAGGATAAAAGTCGGAATAAGGAATTCCTTTACGGGAGATGGGACAAGAACGGATAGCGTCCCTAGCGGCAGCATCCGCACGCTCATTTAAAGAAACACCAATATGGCTGGGAACCCGGCAAAACTCTGCTGATTTAAATTTACTAGAAATAAGAAACAGCCAATGTTGAATGTCGATGACCACCGGATGGACCGGATTAAAGGACCCTAGAGCCATGAGGGCACTACGAGAGTCAACTACAACCACAAAGGAGGAATGACTGAGAAAGCAAGAGACGGAGAGCATAGAGAATAGCATAAAGTTCTGCTGTGAAGACGCTAGCCTCCGAAGGGAGGCGACACATGTAAGTGTGGTCAGGAAAACAACAGAGTAGCTCACACCGTCCGCAGACTTAGACCCATCGGTGAAGATGGAAATAGAGTGGGAGTGTGAAGAAAAGTGCTCAAGGAAAAGGCGTTTCAGAACCGTAGGAGGGGTAAAAGCTTTAGTGATGCGGGTCAAGGACGTACAAAACTTAGGAAGGGGGACTCTCCACGGAGGTAAGGAAGGAACAATATGAGGAGAAACATTAGAAATACGAACAGAAAGAGAATCCTGTAAGCGAGATAATCGGACATAAAGAGGGAGGCGATGAAGTGGAACAGGAACCACAGAAGGGGTAAAAGTTAAAGCATGACAAAGGCGAGAGGAAGGATGTTGTAAGGACCGCGCAAGATGGTGAAAACAGTAGCGATCACGGCGGTCCTGGAGAGAGAGGAAGCCAATGTCAACATACAAACTGAAAGCGGGAGTCGAACGAAAGGCATCAGAGCTCAGACGCAACCCAGTATGGTGCTAAGCATTAAGACGGCAAAGAGTAGAAGAAGGAGCAGAAGAGTATACAGAGCAACCATAATTGAGTTTAGACAGGACGAGAGAGAAGTGCAAAGAGAGGAGCGTTCGCCTATCTGCTCCCCAAGAAGTATGGGACAAAACCTTAAGTAGGTTAAGGGCCTTAGAGCATTCAACTCGGAGGTAAGAGATATGGGCTGACCAAGACAAACGAGTGTCAAAGATTAACCCCAAAAGCTTAGCGGAATCCCTGTACACAAGGGGATGACCATAAAGCGACGAAGAGGGTCGAAGAACGACATGCTTCCGAGTAAAAATCATAGCACAAGTCTTATACACAGAGAACTTGAAGCCATGATCGGTGGCCCAAGACGACACGGTATCAATCACAAGTTGAAACCGCCGTTGAAGGAGAGGCGAATCATCACCCTGGCAGCAAAGGGTAAGATCGTCGACATAGAGAGCAGAGAAGACGCCAGAAGGAAGAGAGGAAAGAAGACCGTTGAGGGCAACTAGAAAAAGAGTAGTGCTCAGAACACTACCCTGGGGCACACCTTTGTATTGCTTAAAAGGGGCAGAGAGAGTGACACCAAGCCGCACACGAAAGGAACGACGAGAGAGGAAACTCTGAAAGAAGAGAGGGAGATTCCCATGAAGGCCAAAAAAATGAAGTTGAGACAAAATATGATACCACCAGGTAGTGTCGTAAGCCTTTTCCAGGTCAAAAAGGATGGCAACAACGGAGGTCTTCGCATCAAAAGCAGTACTAATATAGACCTCCAAGTTCATCAGGACATCCGTTGTGCTGCGGCACTTGCGAAAACAAAACTAAGAATGGGAGAGGTGGTGATAGTGTTCAAAGAACCACATCAAACGAACGTTAACCATACGTTGAAAGAGCTTGCAGACACAACTCGTGAGGGCAATAGGGCAGAAGTTCTTCGGGAGATGACCCGAGAGACCCTGGTTTCTGAACAGGGAGGACAACAGCATCGAGCCAATACCCAGGGACTGATATGACGACTCCCAGACCCTATTGTAGAGATTCAGTAAACACCGAGACGTGCACGGAGGGAGATGGCGAAGCATTTCATAATGAATGCCATCGGAGCCCGCCGCCGTAGAACCGCAGAGGGCCAGGGCAGACTGAAGCTCAGAGAGAGAGAAGGGATCATTATAGGGAAGGCGAATATGAGTACAGAAATTTAAAGGACGAGATTCAAGAATAGGCTTACGAAGAAGGAAGGTTTGGAGAAGATGAGAACAAAAATTAACAGATGAAAAGTGGGAACCCAGTTCGGTCGCGACCTGCAACGGCTCCGCCACAAGAGCACCATGGAGGCGAAAGACCGGCGAGACATCGGGAACGAACTTACCCGCAATCATGTAGATACGCTTCCAGACCAGTTGTAGAGGAGTTTCGGACATAACGGTGGAGACATAAGACATCCAGCAAGCACGTTTAGCCACATGGATGGTCCTACGGGCCACCGCACTTGCCTTCCGAAACAATCGAAAAGACTCAACCATCTGCCGGTGGCGATGTCTCTTCCAGGCTGCACGCTTACAGCGGACAGCCCAAGCACAGTCCACATTTCACCAGGGAACGCACTTCCGCATTCCCCGAGAGGAAGAGCGAGGAATAGAGCGGAAGGCAGCGTCAAAGACAGTGTCATGAAAAAGGAGGGCACGAGGAAGAGGCAGAAAGGAGAGGTCGGAAATAGTAGCACGGAGAGTAAAGAGGTGCCAGTCAGCCTCAGCAAACCTCCCCCCTAGGGAACGAGAGAGGAGGGTGAAAAGAGAAAAAAGTGACAAGGATAGGAAAATGGTCACTGCCATGGAGGTCATCAAGGACCCGCCACCCGAAATCTAAAGAAAGGGATGACGAGCACAGAGAAAGATCGAGACAGGAAAGGGAGCGAGTCCGAGAGTCCAAATGAGTGGGCTCACCAGAATTCAGAAGGGACAGAGAAGAAGAGAGGATGTAAGGTTCAAGGAGGCGACCCCGGGTGTTTGTCAGAACATCACCCCAAAGGGCATGACGACAACCGAAATCACCCAGCAGGAGCACAGGCTCCAGCAAGGAGTATAAGAGGTGTTTAAGATTGGGAAGAGAAAGTGGGACTGTGGGGGGGGGGGGGGGAGAGATAAATGGAACAAACTGTGTACCATTTACGCACAAAGACACGAGCAGCAGAACAGTGGAGAGGCGACGAAAAAAGTAAGGGGAAGAAGGAAACATCTAAGCGAATCAAGAGAGCAGAAAAGTTATGGGCCCCAGCAACAGCTGGGGGGGGGGGAGAGGAAAGAATAGCCACGGAAGAAACCAGGACGAGCACCAAGCATCGGCTCCTGGAGACAGACACAAAGGGGCGAAAACTGTGAAATTAGAAGTTGGAGGTCAAGGAAATTGGCGTAATATCCAAGGATGTTCCATTGAAGAATTGACATCGGCAAAAAGAGAAAGGATAGCAACAGAGAGCAAAGAAGAAACGAAGGTGAAAAAGAAACACAGCACGTTAAAGAAGCACAGGGTCAGGATTAGGGTCAGCGAAGTTAGGGTTAGGGGGCATGGGTAAACTGAGTAAAGAAGGACGGAAAGAAGCGGGAGGACAGACCAGAGATGGACGAGCAGGGTCTGGAGGAGGAGGAGAAGGAAGAGGAGGAGAAGGAGGAGGAGGAGGAGGGGCAGAAAGAGGGGGAGTGCACCTCAGCAAAGGCAGTAACCGAGACGGAACCGGGGGCTAAAGAAACCTCCACAGTAGGAACAAGGGGCTCTACCACCGAAGCGGGAGGAACGATAGAATTAGAGATAGGGGGTGAAGAAGGAAGCGAAGCCTTCTTACCTACCAGGAAGGAGGAAGGAGAGGAGCCAAGTTTCCGCTTCTGATTCAAAGAGACAGGTGTCCCAGCAGCAATATACTGGGCAACAGACTCCAGCATCTCGAAAGGAGAAGAAGAGAGAGAGCGAACAACATGACCACCAGGAGAGCGATGGACATCGGCCCGCACAGTCAGGCGGCGTGGAGAGCCAAGAGGCGGAGGAGAATGACGGGAAGGAGGACCAGAGGGAGAGGAGAAAGAAGACACAGGAGACATGACAGACTGGGTAGAAAGAAGGGGAACCCTAGACAGAGAACCAGGAGGGGGACCCTCCGGGACAGAACGGAGGAAAACAGGGGAGGTGGTGGTGGGCGTGTCCGGGTCTATGGCTTGGAAACGGTTGTGAGACTGAGGAAGGTGGGAAGGACGAGGAGAGGAAGAGCGCACCACGCGAGCATAGGAGACGGCAGCAAAAGAGGGGAGATGATGAACTTGGCGCCGAGCCTCAGAAAAAGACAAACGGTCCCGGTGCTTCAAGTTGAGGACAGCCGACTCAAGTTTGTAACATATACACGTGTGGGAGAAGGTAGGGTGGGCCTTACCACAATTGAGGCAGCAGGCCTGGGGAGAAGTGCACTCCAACTTAGAGTGACCCTTGTCCCCACACATAGGACAGAGAGAGAGAGACAGTACTGGAGCAGCGGAGGGCTCCATGCCCAAACCTCCAGCACTTATTGCAGAGCTGAGGAGATGGAATATACTCCTGAACAGAGCATCTGGTACCAGCAAGAATGACAGAGGGCGGAAGAGACCTACCATCAAAGGTAATCTTCACAACCCGAAAGGGCTGACGGCGATGACAGTGAGGGGGACGAGTAAACGTATCCACCTGGAGGACAGAATGGCTTTGGGCCTCGAGGATATGCTTGGTATCCTCGTGGTAGTCTTCTAGATTCCTAACACCGGTCGCAACATGGTGCGGGAGGAGAACAGTGCCAACACTGGCATTTAACTGAGCGTTCTTGGAGACCCGAACAGGGGTCTCGCCAAGGCACGATAAGGCAGCCAAGTGGGTGGCTGCATCCTGAGAAGGAGCAGCAACGACACGGGTACCAAGACGGGTGAGGTTGAAGGTAACAGAGGCATCTACGGAATCTACAAAATGCCTATGAAGGGAAAAATCATCAGGAGTTGAATCTAAAGGATGGAGGTCAAAGTACTTAGTCCACATAGCAGGACCAAACAAAGCATAGTACGAATTAGAATGGGAAGGGAGCATACGAAAGCGGCAGTGGCGGGGACGGTGATGAGAACTTTTAGAGAAAGACGGTCAGAAGGCGCAGTAGTCACAATAAGAGATGGAGCCGTGCAAGAGGACGAGGCGGTCACCACAGCAGGCTTGGGGCTCGACCCAATCACAAAGGAGGGAGGGGAGCAGGGAGGAAGAGTCCGGTCTGGGCCCAAACCGGGCCCTGCAGTGGGGGCTACAGATCCCGGTCTTCCAGGATGGTCCGACTCAGGAGCCTGGTCGCCCACCCTATGAGCCTGGGTAAGAGAAGTCGTGTCGTTATCCATGCAGCAAACAATATCAAATGTTTGGGACCTGGAACCAAGGGATACCACCTAAAAGGTCAGCCAGGGAGGCCGAGTGCGGGCCAGTGCAGGAAGGCTGTGTCGTCCCCAGCGGTGCTCCCCTTTTTCAACAGGGGAGTCCTACTACATCGTCCATGCTCCCACACTGGTGCTAAGACCCCATTTCCCCTATCGCCCCAGCCTGGACACCCAGCCATCCACTCAGGGCGGTCCCCTCACAGGCGACCCCTCCAGCGGGTGGGCCGATGGCTCACAAGACCCCTACCCCTTGGCTCACAAGGCCCTTCAGCCTGTACACCACCCAAAGAGGGGGCAGGAGAGGGGAGCAAAGGCAACCCACACCGGTCCCAGGGAGGTGTACGTGAGCCCCTCACCACGACAAGGAGACACCACAGAGGGGATTGGGGTTTACGAAGGAAGGAAGGAAGGAAGGAAGGAAGTCTCTGGTAGTTTTATATACAAGCGAGCTGCCCCTCCTTCTGGCAAATTGCAGTCAATTGTTTCCTTGCCAGATGTAAGATCATTTTAGATGCTCAGAGTGTAAGAACACTGTGTTAATATTCTATTAACGTATTGTAAAGTTAGGACGTTAGTTATATTTAGAACTGCATAGTGGCAGTTAATTATTATATTGGAGGATAAGTAAATGTTACTGAACGATCAGTTGTTCACACAGGCAAAAAGCCGCATGAGAAAAATCAGTCTTCTCTAACTACGCTCAGGGCTGGTCGGACATAGTTTTGTGTGGCTCTCCCTTTTTAACCTCCTTCCATTCTATTCTATTCTCTCCTTAATCTTCACTATACCAGGTTAAGTAAAATACCATTGTTGTTACGTGCCCCTAGATCTTCTAAGTGTAAATTTGTCTGTGTTCTCAAGTCAATTATTTTGAGTTCCAAGTGTTTAGTTGTTTTGAGCTGACAAGTGAACACGTGTTGCGTGCAACACGTGTTCTAACCCGAAGTTGCACTTACTCCGATCAACACAGTTGATCGGAGTAAGTCCCTGATAATTTTTGGTTGAAAAGAAAAGGAGATAACATCTAGGTCAGCAACCCGTTCTCGCAAATTCGTAAAGTCAATATTGACTTATTAACTACGTGCATAGGTGATATACTAAACATAATAGATACCCCTAAAAAGATTTATAGAAAACACCAACCTTACCTAACCTTGTTAGTATCTTAAGATAAGCATCTTATTGCTTCGTAATTACAATTATTACTTAACCTATACCTATTATAGGTTAGGTAATAATTGTAATTACGAAGCAATACGATGCTTATCTTAACATACTAAGTAGGTTAGGTAAGGTCGGTGTTTTCTATGAATCTTTTTAAGGGTATCTATTATGTTAAGTATGTCACCTATGCACATATTTAATAAGTCAATATTGACTTATTAAATTTGCGAGAACGGGTTGAGGTCAGAAAGAGTTGTAAAAGAAGCGATAGTAGTAGATAAAATTGTTGGCCTCATGGAAGGTCTTACTACCATAGAGCAACTACAGAAGAATAGGCAGGTATGTAAAAGGGAAAGATCAACCTATGAGGATCACTCTAAACTGTGCCAAGCAGATGGAAGAAGTACTAAGGAATTGATGAGGGAACAAATTGATGAGGATGGGAAAGTGTGGTCATTAAGACGAGATCTTTCAAGAGAAGACAGAGAGAAGCTGAAACTAAACCTCGTAGAGGCAAAACGTCTAAATGAGACCAGAAACGAAGAAGAAATTATCTCTTTTTTCTACAAAGTGATAAGGGTAGGCAGGCCAGTAAAATGGTACAAAAAGGCAAACCAACAAAATTGCTAGTGAGAGGGGTAGTGAAGAATAAGGAGAGGGGAAACATGTTCCTGAAAATAGTATACAAATAGTACAGATGGAGTGAAATCGAAAATACTGGAGTTAAGTGATGTAATGCAGCTGCAGACACCAGACATTGTTTCACTCACGGAGACAAAACTTGAAGATGTTATTTTAAATGAGGTCATATTCCCAAGGGGCTACTCAATTTGGAGACGGGACAGAAAAATTTGGAAAGGCAGTGGCGTTGCTGTGCTGGTGAAAAAACACCTAAAGGTGAACGGAATAATGATTGCTAGTAAGTTACGGGGAGCTGAAGGGGCTTCCCCCAGAAATTATACGTAAAAATCATTATTACAGACAGTTGAATGACAGCAATGTGACCTTCAGCAGCGTACCTTCACTGAGGTGTAGACAGTCTTAACACCCGGGAAGAGTTCCTGGCACTTCTGGAGCCAAACTTCTACCTCCACGTGGCACTGATCAGCCGTGTCTATGGTTGTGACGGCCTCCTGGGCTGTGTTGACTGTGTTGAGGCTCCCCAACATGGCCTCTAGCAGAGACTTCCCTTCCTCTCCCTGTGTTGTCATGTCCTCCACACTGGTATCCTCCTCTTCCACGAGCTTCATGGCTGCCTTGTTCTGCTCTACCAGACCATAGAGTCTGTCCTGGAGTTGAAGGTGGTGAGTCTTCCAGTCCCCCAGCTGGCCCCGGTACTCCCCCAGCTGGGACAGTACCTCTTCACAACTGGTAATGAGGCTGCTGATGCTGCTCTTCTGCTCCTCCACCAGAGACCGTAACTTCTTGCTGATGCCTCTCGTGGAAGCGTTATAAAGTGTTGCTGCCACTGTGTCCCCTGACACCACCTGGGTATCTTTAAGTCTTCTAATAACAGCCTCCATACCATAATTGATGGGAAAGTGAGCAGCAGCTGTGGCACTGTGCTGGGCACGACAGCTAAAGCAGGTCAGCTGACCATTCTTGACACCATTGTCAACACACTGGGAGCAGAATGTGTGTCCACAAGGCAATGAGCGAGGCCGTAGCTGAGATTCATCGTAACAACCAAAACAGACTGAACATTCCTCAACGTTGTTGTTATCCTGTGTAAAGATAAAGTTGTTTGATCATTTACTTAACATTGTATGTAATACATAAATTAAAAATATGTAAAGTAGTTAATTAGCTATGTTAGACCAGGGCCAATATTGCTGACAAACATTTTCCCGAGGTCAAATATTTCTCACAAATATATTGCAGAGTAGGAATAATATTAAAGACAAATATATCCCAAGAAAAGGTTAATATTACTGACAGGTAAACGTATCTCTGAGCTGGGATAATATTACTGACAAACATATCAGAGCTGAGATATTATTACTGAGAGATAAATATATCCCAGAGATGGGATAATATTACTGATAAACAAATCCCAGAGTTGGGATATTATTACCGACTCATAAACATACCTCAAACTGGGATCGAGGGATCGGATGCACTCCGGCGGACCCGTGAAGGGTTAATCGCAAAGCCTGGACAGGTGAAACGGGAAACCTTGTAATCGCGAAACGAGTGACGCCAATCACTGGAAACTAACTTGCCTCGCGGCAAAGCAACGCAGACAGGCAGATGATTGGGGAGCCCCAGGAGTCCCCTCAGGGGTGACAAGCACCGGCCCCGGCCTTGGGTACCACACAAGACCACAGTAGCTATACCTGGAAACTTCCAGGCCTTGAGCATTACACTAGGCTTTAGAAGCTGTATACCTGGAACCTTCCAAGCCTTGGTCACCACACAAGACCTCTGTTAGCTGAATACCTGGAACCTTCCAAGCTTTTGGTACAACACTAGGCCTCAGAGGATGTATATCTGGAACCTTGCAGGCCTTGGGTACCACACTAGGCCTCAGTAGCTGTATACCTGGAACCTTGCAGGCCATGGTACACACTAGGCCTCTGAAGACTCACGGTGTTTATAAGAGACAAGGACAACAATCCGGCTCTCTCAAGAATACAAAGGGGAACCTGGAGATCCAGGATCACCACAGAACTAAGAGAAATAATATCAGAGGGAGAGCAAAACAAGTAACTGCTTAGACAGCAGATAGAGATATTAGAAAGAATTTTTTTAGTATCAGAGTGGTTAACAAATGGAATGCATTAGGAAGTGATGTGGCGGAGACTGACTCCATACACAGTTTCAAGTGTAGATATGATAAACCAATAGGCACAGGAACCTATACACCTGTTGATTGACGGTTGAGAATCGGGACCAAAGAGCCAGAGCTCAACCCTTGCAAGCACAATTAGGTGAGTAGAGTATTAGTAACACTGACCCAAACTACGTAAACACTGGTTGTCTGGGTCATATAGCTGACTTGTGAGTCACCAGTTTCCCCAGCAGATGGCAGCTCCATTTACACACATAATAATGTTAGTGTGTACTCACATATTTGTGCCTGCAAGATCGAGCTTTAGCTCTTGGACCCCGATTGGTGTCTGCCTAAAACTCCGCGGGGGATCAGTTACTTTATAAGAACATATAAATACCTTTATGAAAACCTTGCAATCAGACCCTCTGTGATATTTGTTTTAAACGTGTATTTGTATTATTTTTATAATTAGTATTACAAATTTATCCTTCACGTTCACTGAGAAGTGGGCCACAAGCGCCAAGCTTCCTTCCCTCTAGCACACATTGCTCAGCACAACAATATAATTGTTCTCCCCATCATCAGGTGATGATCCAACCCGTCCGTACACAAGGCTATTTAAAGCAGCGCCCGGCTTCCCGAGGCGCATTCATCAATTTTAACATACTGTGTATTAAAAATGGGTTTGTTTACATATGAAAATTAATATTACAGTATTATACATTAAAATTCTATGTATAGTTAAGCATAGGTTAGGGTTGGTGTTTAGGTTCTGTTTGCATTTATTTGTGGTTGAAGTACGTGGATAAAGCATTTATAACATTGTGGTTCGAACAGATGTCGTCAGCGAAGCACTTGTTCCGGAAGTGTTCGGACGTCATCAGTCGCGAGTAAACCGTTTTTCATTCCTTAACAGGGGTATTGGCGGGTGTATGAAATGGCCTTTGGCCATTATTTATAAGGATCGGCGGGGTTATAAAGTAAAATAATTCTTACCGCCATGATGAACAGTGAACTGGGGTCGTCCTGGTAACTGGTCAACAGGTCTGGACACTACGTCGCCTGTAACAGCTGGGGTCGTCTTGGTGACTGGTCAACAGGTCTGGACACTACGTCGCCTGTAACAGCTGGGGTCGTCTTGGTGACAACTCGGTGAATCTGGATGGTTGTGATATCTGTAACTGTCATTTATGCCAATCCATTAGACTTTAGTGCGTTATTATTGACTTAATTTGTTAAAAATATGCAAAGTAGGCTAATCAAATTACAGTAAATCAGAAACTGTTGCACAACATTGTTGTCATAAATGTTTGGGTTCTGTATGAGCAGAGCTTTGTGAGTTCTGCCATGTTGTCAATACTGTGCATGCTTCAGTCAATTATGGATAGTATGATAGTTAATACTGTTGACCAAACCACACACTAGAAATTGAAGAGACGACGACGTTTTGGTCCGTCCTGGACCATTAGCAAGTCGATTGTGACACCCACCCACACACACACACACGCATTAATATAATAGAGAGAGTAGCTTCAGTTCCCTGCAGGAATGGCTCAAGACTCTTAATCATGGGCGATTTCAACCATGGAAAGATAGACTGGGAGAATGGGGACCCACATGGAAGTGCAGATACGTGGCGAGCTAAACTCTTGGAAGTGGCAACAAGGAAATTTCTGAGCCAGCATGTCAAGGAACCCACAAGAGTGAGAGGCAATGGTGAAAAAGCTAGACTCGACTTGATATTCACCCTGAATGAGTCAAAAATAAGGGAAGTCAAAGTTGAAGCCCCCATAGGAATGAGTGACCACAGTGTACTGACCTTTGAGTACTTGGTGGAGGTAGGGATAACCTATCCAAGGATGGGATCGGAGGGAAAAAGACTGAATTACCGAAGAGGAAAATATGACGAGATGAGGAACTTCCTCAAGGGAATACCATGGTAAATAAAACTTAGAGACAAGAATGTGCAGGTCATGATGGAGTTTGTCACCCAGAAGTGCCAGGAAGCTGCAGACAGGTTTATCCCCGTCCAAAAGGAGAAAAACGAAAAACAACAGAAAAACCCATGGTTCAACCAGGAATGCAAGGTAGCAAGCAACTGAGTAAAAGAACATGGAGAAACTACAGAAATAACAGAACACCAGAGAGCAGGGAAAGATACCAGAGGGCCAGAAATGAGTACCTCAGAGTGAGGAGGGAAGCAGAGAGACAGTTTGAAAATGACATCGCGAGTAAAGTCAAGACCCAACCAAAGCTGCTCCACAGCCACATCAGGAGGAAAACAGCAGTGAAGGAACAAGTGATGAAGCTGCGGAAAGGGGAGAACAGATACACAGAGAATGACAAGGAAGTGTGTGAAGAACTCAACAAGATATTCCAGGTCTTCACAATAGAACAAGGAGAAGCCCCTGCACTAAGTGAGGAGGAGGCAAACCAAGCAACCTTGGAGGAATTTGACCTCACCAGTGATGAGGTCAAAAGGTGTCTGCTAGAGCTGGATGTGACAAAGGCTGTTGGGCCTGACAGAATCTCACCATGGATACTAAAGGAAGGTGCAGAAGCACTAAGTGTGCCACTCTCTACGGTGTATAACAGGTCACTGGAAACAGGAGACTTACCAGAAAGTTGGAAGACAGCCAACGTGGTCCCAATATACAAAAAGGGTGACAGGCAAAGAGGCACTGAACTACAGGCCAGTTTCCTTAACTTGTATACCATGCAAGGTGATGGAGAAGATCGTGAGGAAAAAGCTCGTAGAGCATCTGGAGGGAAATAACTTTGTAACGCACCACCAACATGGGTTCAGAGATGGTAACTCGTGCCTCACAGGATTAATAGAATTTTATGACCAGGCAACAAAAATTAGGCAGGAAAAAGAAGGGTGAGCCGACTGCATTTTCCTGGACTGTCAAAAAGCCTTTGACACAGTACCCCATAAAAGGCTGTTAAAAAAGTTGGAGCAACAGGCAGGAGTAAAAGGGAAGGTGCACCAGTGGATAAGGGAGTACTTAAGCAACAGGAAACAGCTAGTAACGGTGAGGGGGAAGACATCAGAGTGGCGAGATGTCACCAGCGGAGTCCCACAGGGCTCAGTACTTGGACCCATCCTGTTTCTAATATATGTAAACGATCTTCCGGAGGGTATAGACTCATTCCTCTCAATGTTTGCTGATGATGCAAAAATTATGAGAAGAATCAAGACGGATGAAGATAGACAGAGACTACAGGATGACCTGGATAAACTGGAGGAATGGTCTAGAAAATGGCTCCTAAAGTTCAACTCTGGAAAGTATAAGGTGATGAAATTAGGTGAAGGGAGCAGGAGGCTGAACACAAGGTATCATCTGGGAGGTGAAATCCTGCAAGAGTCAAATAGAGAGAAAGATTTGGGGGTTGATATCACACCGAACCTGTCCCCAGAGGCCCCATCAAAAGAATATCATCAGCGGCATATGCTAGACTGGCCAACATAAGAACTGCCTTTAGAAGCTTGTGTAAGGAATCTTTCAGAACCCTGTATACCACTTATGTAAGACCAATCCTGAAGTATGCAGCTCCAGCCTGGAGTCCATACCTAGTTAAACATAAGACAAAGCTAAAGAAGATTCAGCGGCATGCCACCAGGCTCGTCCCGGAACTGAGAGGAATGAGCTACGAGGAAAGGCTAAAGGAGCTGAACCTCACATCCCTGGAAAACAGAAGAGTAAGGGGAGACATGATAACCACCTACAAAATTCTCAGGGGAATTGACAGGGTGGACAAAGACAAACTCTTCAGCACGGGTGGGACACGAACAAGGGGACACAGGTGGAAACTTAGTACCCAGATGAGCCACAAAGACGTTAGAAAGAATTTTTTCAGTGTCAGAGTAGTTAATAAATGGAATGCTTTAGGCAGTGATGTGGTGGAGGTTGACTCCATACACAGTTTCAAATGTAGATATGATAGAGCCCAGTAGGCTCAGGAATCTGTACACCAGTTGATTGACAGTTGAGAGGCGGGACCAAAGAGCCAAAGCTCAACCCCCGCAAGCACAATTAGGTAAGTACACACACACACACACAAGGTATTTCCTAAGGGACACAGACCTCGGGACACAGACCTCAGAGATAAGTCTGTACAACGTATGATGAACTATGTTACCCAAAAGTGTCAGGAGGCAGTAAACAGGTTCATCCCGGCCCAAAGGGAAAAATCCGAGAAGCAACAGAAGAATCAATGGGGCATGTATGGAAGCGAAGAAACTGAACAAAAGAGCGTGGAGGAACTTTCGGAATAACAGAACACCAGAAAGCAGAGAGAGAGATACCAGAGAACCAGGAATGAGTACGTCAGGGTGAGGAGAGAAGCAGAGAAAAGTTTTGAAAATGATATAGCAAACAAAGCCAAGACCGAACCAAAGCTACTCCACAGTCCCATCAGTAGGAAAACAACAGTGAAAGAACAGGTAGTGAAACTTAGAACAGGCGAGGACAGGTATACAGAGAATGACAAAGAGGTGTGTGAAGAACTCAACAAGAGGTTCCAGGAGGTCTTCACAATAGAACAAGGTGAGGCCACTGTGCTAGGAGAAAGGGAGGTAAACCAGGCGGCCTTGGAAGAGTTCGAAATTACGAGAGAGGAGGTCAAGAGACACCAGCTGGATCTGGATGTTAGAAAGGCTGATGGTCTAGACGGGATCTCACCTTGGGTACTGAAAGAGTGTGCAGAGGCACTTTGCTTGCCACTCTCCATAGTGTATAGTAAGTCACTGGAGACGGGAGACCAACCAGAAATATGACAGACATCGAATGTTGTCCCAATATACAAAAAGGGCGACAGGCAAGAGGCACTGAACTACAGGCCAGTGTCCTTGACTTGTATACCATGCAAGGTGATAGAGAAGATCGTGAGAAAAAACCTGGTAACACATCTGGAGCGAAGGGACTTTGTGACAAATCGCCAACATGGGTTCAGGGAGGGTAAATCTTGCCTGACTGGCTTAATAGAATTCTACGACCAGGTGACAAAGATTAAGCAAGAAAGAGAGGGCTGGGCGTACTGCATTTTCTTGGATTGTCGGAAAGCGTTTGACACAGTACCGCATAAAAGGCTGGTACATAAGCTGGAGAGACAGGCAGATGTAGCTGGTAAGGTGCTCCAGTGGATAAGGGAGTACCTAAGCAATAGGAAGCAGAGAGTTACGGTGAGGGGTGAGACCTCCGATTGGCTTGAAGTCACCAGTGGAGTCCCGCAGGGCTCTGTACTCGGTCCTATCTTGTTTCTGATATATGTAAATGATCTCCCGGAGGGTATAGATTCATTTCTCTCAATGTTTGCGGACGATGCCAAAATTATGAGATGGATTAACACAGAAGAGGACTGTTTGAGGCTTCAAGAAGACCTAGACAAGCTGAAGGAATGGTCGAACCAATGGTTGTTAGAGTTTAACCCAACCAAATGTAATGTAATGAAGATAGGTGTAGGGAGCAGGAGGCCAGATACAAGGTATCATCTGGGAGAGGAAATTCTTCAGGAGTTAGAGAAAGAAAAAGACGTGGGGGTTGATATCACGCCAGACCTGTCTCCTGCAGCACATATCAAGAGGATAACATCAGCGGTATATGCCAGGCTGGCCAACATACGAATGGCATTCAGAAACTTGTGTAAAAAAATCATTCAGAACTTTGTATACCACATATGTCATGCCAATCCTGGAGTATGCAGCCCCAGCATGGAGTCCATATCTAGTCAAGGATAAGACTAAACTGGAAAAGGTTTAAAGTTTTGCCACCAGACTAGTACCCAAGCTGAGAGGTATGAGCTACGAAGAGAGACTACGGGAATTAAACCTCACTTCGCTGGAAGACAGAAGAGTTAGTGGGGACATGATCACCACATTCAAGATTCTGAAAGGAATTTATAGGGTAGATAAAGACAGGCTATTTAACACAAGGGGCACACGCACAAGGGAACACAGGTGGAAACTGAGTGCCCAAATGAGCCACAGAGATGTTAGAAAGAACTTTTTTAGTGTCAGGGTGGTTGACAAATGAAATGCATTAGGAAGTGATGTGGCGGAGGCTGACTCCATACACAGGTTCAAGTGTAGATATGATAGAGCCCAATAGGCTCAGGAATCTGTACACTTGTTGATTGACGGTTGAGAGGCGGGACCAAAGAGCCAGAGCTCAACCCCCGCAAACACAACTAGATGAGTACAACTAGGTGAGTACACACACACACACACACACACACACACACACACACACACACACACACACACACACACACACACACACACACACACACACACACACACACACACACACACCCAGGAAGCAGCCCATTACAGCTGTCTAACTCCCAGGTACATATTTACTGGAAGGTAACAGGCGCATCAGGGTGAAAAAAAACTCTGCTCATCTGTTTCCGCTGGCGTCGGGAATCGAACCTCGGACTAAACGACGTGCTGTCCACTCCACCAGCGCCCTTACTGGTGTGTAACTGGTGTGTGACTGATGTCTTTGACTGTTGTGTGTGACTGGCATGTGACCAGTTTGTGAACAGTATGAGACTAGTATGTGACTGGTGTGTGACTGTGTGTGGTTGGTGTGTGCCTGGTATGTGTTTCTGGTGTGTGTGATTGGCGTTTGTGACTGGCGTGTGGGACTGGTGTCTGACTGATATGTGTGACTGGCGTGTTACTGGGATGTGACTGATGTGTGTGACTTGTGTGTGTGACTTGTATTTGTGACTGGTGTGAGACTGGTGTGTGTGACTAGTGTGTGACTTGTATTTCTGACTGGTGTGTGACAGGTGTGTGACTGATGTGTGACTGGTGTGAGACTGGTGTGTGTGACTGATGTGTGACTGGTGTGAGACTGGTGTGTGACTTGTATTTGTGACTGGTGTGTGACTGATGTGTGACTGGTGTGAGACTGGTGTGTGTGACTGATGTGTGACTGGTGTGAGACTGGTGTGTGTGACTGATGTGTGACTGGTGTGAGACTGGTGTGTGTGACTGGTGTGAGACTGGTGTGTGTGACTGGTGTGTGACTTGTATTTGTGACTGGTGTGTGACTGATGTGTGACTGGTGTGAGACTGGTGTGAAACTGGTGTGTGTGACTGGTGTGTGACTTGTATTTGTGACTGGTGTGTGACTGATGTGTGACTGGTGTGTGACTGGTGTGTGACTTGTGTGTAACTGATGTGTGACTGGTGTGTGACTGGTGTGTGACTGGTGTGTGACTGTTGTGTGGCTGGTGTGTGACTGGTGTGTGACTGGTGTGTGACTGATGTGTGACTGGTGTGTGACTGGTGTGTGACTGATGTGTGACTGGTGTGTGACTTGTGTGTGACTTGTGTGTGACTGTTGTGTGACTGGTGTGTGACTGGTGTGTGACTGGTGTGTGACTGTTGTGTGGCTGGTGTGTGACTGGTGTGTGACTTGTGTGTGACTGGTGTGTGACTGATGTGTGACTGGTGTGTGACTTGTGTGTGACTTGTGTGTGACTTGTGTGTGACTTGTGTGTGACTGGTGTGACTGATGTGACTGATGTGTGACTGATGTGTGACTGGTGTGACTGGTGTCACTGATGTGTGACTGATGTGTGACTGATGTGTGACTGGTGTGACTGGTGTCACTGATGTGTGACTGATGTGTGACTGATGTGTGGCAAGTGTGTGACTGGTTTGTGACTGATGTGTGACTGGAGTGTGCCTGGTGTGTGACTGGTGTGTGACTTGTGTGTGACTGGTGTGTGACTTGTGTGTGACTGGTGTGACTGATGTGTGACTGGAGTGTGACTGATGTGTGACTGGAGTGTGCCTGGTGTGTGACTGGTGTTTGATTGGTGTGTGACTGGTGTGTGACTGATGTGTGACTGGTGTGTGATTGATGTGTGACTGATGTGTGACTGGTGTGTAACTGATGTGTGACTGGAGTGTGCCTGGTGTGTGACTGGTGTTTGATTGGTGTGTGACTGGTGTGTGACTTGTGTGTGACTGGTGTGTGACTTGTGTGTGACTGGTGTGACTGATGTGTGACTGGAGTGTGACTGGTGTGTGACTGGTGTTTGATTGGTGTGTGACTGGTGTGTGACTTGTGTGCGACTTGTGAGTGACTGATGTGTGACTGGAGTGTGACTGGTGTGTGACTGGTGTGTGACTTGTGTATGACTTGTGTGTGACTGGTGTGTGACTAGTGTGTGACTGGTGTGTGACTGATGTGTGACTGGAGTGTGACTGGTGTGTGACTGGTGCTTGATTGGTGTGTGACTGGTGTGTGACTTGTGTGTGACTGGTGTGTGACTGGTGTGTGACTGGTGTGCGACTTGTGTGCGACTGGTGTGTGACTTGTGTGTGACTGGTGTGTGACTGATGTGTGACTGGTGTGTGACTGATGTGTGACTGGTGTGTGACTGGTGTGTGACTGGTGTGTGACTGGTGTGTGACTGGTGTGTCACTGATGTGTAAGTGATGTGTGGCTGGTGTGTGACTGGAGTGTGACTGGTGTGTGACAGGTGTGTGACTTGTGTGTGACTGGTGTGTGACTTGTGTGTGACTTGTATGTGACTGGTGTGCGACTGGTTTGTGACTGGTGTGTGACTAGTGAGTGACTTGTGTGTGACTTGTGTGTGACTGGTGTGAGACTGGTGTGTGACTGGTGTTTGACTGATGTGTGACTTGTGTGTGACTGATGTGTGACTGACGTGTGACTTGTGTGTGACTGGTGTGTGAATGGTGTGTGACTGGTGTGTGACTGGTGTGTGACTGGTGTGTGACTGGTGTGTGACTGATGTGTGACTGATGTGTGACTGATGTGTGACTTGTGTGTGACTGATGTGTGCTTTGTGTTTGACTTGTGCGTGACTGATGTGTGACTGATGTGTGACTTGTGTGTGACTGGTGTGTGACTGGTGTGTGACTGATGTGTGACTGGTGTCTGAGTTGTGTTAAACTGGTGTGTGACTGGTGTTTGACTTGTGTATGACTGATGTGTGACTGGTGTGTGACTTGTTTGTGACTTGTGTGTGACGGATGTGACTTGTGTGTGACTGATGTGTGACTGGTGAGTGACTGGAGTGTGACTGATATGTGACTGGTGTGTGACTGGTGTGTGACTGATGTGTGACTGATGTGTGACTGATGTGTGACTGATGTGTGACTGATGTGTGACTGATGTGTGACTGGTGTGTGACTGGTGTGTGACTTGTGTGTGACTTGTGTGTGAATGATGTGTGACTTTGTGTATGACTGATGTGTGACTGATGGGTGACGTGTGTGACGGGTGTGTGACTTGTGTGTGACTGCTGTGTGACTGGTGTGTGACTTGTGTGTGGCTTGTGTGTGACTGGTGTGTGACTTGTCAGTGACTGGTGTGTGACTGATGTGTGACTGGTGTGTTACTGATGTGTGACTGGTGTGTGACTGATGTGTGACTGATGTGTGACTGGTGTGTGGCTAAAGTGCGACTTGTGTGTGACTGGTGTGCGACTGGTTTGCGACTTGTGTGTGACTTGTGTGTGACTGGTGTGTGACTGGTTTGTGACTGGTGTGCGACTTGTGTGTGACTTGTGTGTGACTGTTGTGTGACCGATGTGTGACTGGTGTGTGGCTAATGTGCGACTTGTGTTTGACTGGTGTGTGACTGGTGTGTGACTGGTGTGTGACTTCTGTGTGACTGGTTTGTGACTTGTGTGTGACTTCTGTGTGACTGGTTTGTGACTTGTGTGTGAGTTGAGTGTGACTTGTGTGTGACTTGAGTGAGACTGGTGTGTGACTTGTGTGACTGATGTATGACTGGTGTGTGACTTGTGTGTGACTGATGTGTGACTGATGTGTGACTGGTGTGCGACTGTTGTTTGACTTGTGTGTGACTGATATGTGACTTGTGTGTAACTGGTGTGTGACTGATGAGTGACTGATGTGTGGCTTGTGTGTGTCTTGTGTGTGATTGATTTGTGACTGGTGTGTGACTGATGTGTGACTGGTGTATGACTGGTGTGTGACTTGTGTTTGACTTGTGTGTGAGTGGTACGTGACATATGTGTGACAGGTGTGTGACTTGTGTGTGACTGGTGTGTGACTGATGTGTGACTGGTGTGTGACTGATGTGTGACTTATGTTTGGCTGGTGTGTGACTGGTGTGTGACTGGTGTGTGACTTGTGTGTGACTGGTGTGTGACTTGTGTGTGACTGGTGTGTGTCTGATGTGTGACTTGTGTGTGACTGGTGTGTGACAGGTGTGTGACTGGTGTGTGACTGATTTGTGACTGATGTGGGACTTGTGTGTGACTGGTGTGTGACTTGTGTTTGACTGGTGTGTGACTTGTGTGTGACTGGTGTGTGACTGGTGTTTGACTGGTGTGTGATTTGTGTGAGACTGATGTGTGACTAGTGTGTGACTGGTGTGTGACTGATGTGTGACTGGTGTGTGACTTGTGTGTGACTGATGTGTGACTTGTGTGTGACTGGTGTCTGACTTGTGTTAAACTGGTGTGTGACTGGTGTGTGACTGGTGTTTGACTTGTGTGTGACTGATGTGTGACTGATGTGTGACTGGTGTGTGACTGATATGTGACTGGTGTGTGACTGGTGTGTGACTGATGTGTGACTGGTGTGTGACTTGTGTGTGACTGATGTGTGACTTGTGTGTGACTGATGTGTGACTTGTGTGTGACTGGTGTCTGACTTGTGTTAAACTGGTGTGTGACTGGTGTGTGACTGGTGTTTGACTTGTGTGTGACTGATGTGTGACTGATGTGTGACTGATGTTTGGCTGATTTGTGACTGATATGCGACTGGTGTGTGACTGATGTGTGACTGTTGTGTGATTGATGTGTGACTGATAAGTGATTGATGTGTGACTGATGTGTGACTGATGTGTGACTGATGTGTGACTGATGTGTAACTGATTGTGACTTGTGTGTGAATGATGTGTGGCTTGTGTGTCTAGTGTGTGACTGGTGTGTGACTGATGCGTGACTTGTGTGTGACTAGTTTGTGACTCATGTGTGACTGGTGTGTGACTGATGTGTGACATGTGTGTGACTGGTGTGTGACTGGTGTGTTACTTGAGTCTGACTGTTGTGTGACTGGTGTGTTACTTGAGTCTGACTGTTGTGTGACTGGTGTGTGACTGATGTGTGACTGGTGTTTGACTGATGTGTGACTGGTGTGTGACTGGTGTGTGACTGATATGCGTCTGGTGTGTGAGTGATGTGTGACTGATGTGTGACTGGTGTGTGACTGATGTGTGGCAGGTGTTTGACTTGTGTGTGACTAGCGTGTGACTGGTGTTTTACTTCTGTGTGACTGGTGTGTGACTGATGTGTGACTAGTGTGTGACTGGTGTATGACTTGTGTGTGACTGATGTGTGTGACTGGTGTATGACTTGTATGTAACTGGTGTGTGACTTGTGTGTGACTTGTGTGTGACTGGTGTGTGACTGGTATGTGACTTGTGTGTGACTGGTGTGTGACTGGTGTGTGACTGATGTGTGTGACTGGTGTATGACTTGAAAGTAACTGGTGTATGACTTGAAAGTAACTGGTGTGTGACTGGTGTGTGACTGGTGTGTGACTTGTGTGTGACTTGTGTGTGACTGGTGTGTGACTTGTGTGTGACTGGTGTGTGACTGGTATGTGACTTGTGTGTGACTGATGTGTGACTTGTGTGTGACTGGTGTCTAACTTGTGTTAAACTGGTGTGTGACTGGTGTGTGACTGGTGTTTGACTTGTGTGTGACTGATGTGTGACTGATGTGTGACTGGTGTGTGACTGGTGTGTGACTGATATGTGACTGGTGTGTGACTGATGTGTGACTGATGTGTGACTGGTGTGTGACGTGTGTGTGACTGATGTGTGACTTGTGTGTGACTGATGAGTGATTTGTGTGTGATTAGTGTGTGACTTGTGTGTGACTGATGTGTGACTGATGTGTGACTGATGTGTGACTGATTTTTGACTGATATGCGACTGGTGTGTGACGGATGTGTGACTGATGTGTGATTGATGTGTGACTGATAAGTGATTGATGTGTGATTGATGTGTGACTGATGTGTGACTGATGTGTGACTGATGTGTGACTGATTGTGAATTGTGTGTGAATGATGTGTGACTTGTGTGTCTAGTGTGTTACTGGTGTGTGACTGATGTGTGACATGTGTGTGACTGGTGTGTGACTGGTGTGTTATTTGACTCTGACTGTTGTGTGACTGGTGTGTGACTGATGTGTGACTGGTGTTTGACTGATGTGTGACTAGTGTGTGACTGGTGAGCGACTTGTGTGTGACTTGTGTGTGACTGGTGTGTGACTGGTTTGTGACTGGTGTGCGACTTGTGTGTGACTTGTGTGTGACTGTTGTGTGACCGATGTGTGACTGGTGTGTGGCTAATGTGCGACTTGTGTGTGACTGGTGTGTGACTGGTGTGTGACTGGTGTGTGACTATTGTGTTACTGGTTTGTGACTTGTGTGTGAGTTGAGTGTGACTTGTGTGTTACTTGAGTGAGACTGGTGTGTGACTTGTGTGACTGATGTATGACTGGTGTGTGACTTGTGTGTGACTGATGTGTGACTGATGTGTGACTGGTGTGCGACTGTTGTTTGACTTGTGTGTGACTGATATGTGAATTGTGTGTGACTGGTGTGTGACTGATGTGTGACTGATGTGTGGCTTGTGTGTGTCTTGTGTGTGATTGATTTGTGACTGATGTGTGACTGATGTGTGACTGGTGTATGACTGGTGTGTGACTTGTGTTTGACTTGTGTGTGAGTGGTACGTGACATATGTGTGACAGGTGTGTGACTTGTGTGTGACTGGTGTGTGACTGATGTGTGACTGGTGTGTGATTGATGTGTGACTTATGTTTGGCTGGTGTGTGACTGGTGTGTGACTGGTGTGTGACTTGTGTGTGACTGGTGTGTGAGTTGTGTGTGACTGGTGTGTGTCTGATGTGTGACTTGTGTGTGACTGGTGTGTGACAGGTGTGTGACTGGTGTGTGACTGATGTGTGACTGATGTGGGACTTGTGTGTGACTGGTGTGTGACTTGTGTGTGACTGGTGTGTGACTTGTGTGTGACTGGTGTGTGACTGGTGTGTGACTGATGTGTGACTTGTGTGTGACTAGTATGTGACTGGTGTTTGACTGGTGTGTGATTTGTGTGAGACTGATGTGTGACTAGTGTATGACTGGTGTGTGACTGATGTGTGACTGGTGTGTGACTTGTGTGTGACTGATGTGTGACTTGTGTGTGACTGGTGTCTGACAGGTGTGTGACTGGTGTGTGACTGATGTGTGACTGATGTGGGACTTGTGTGTGACTGGTGTGTGACTTGTGTGTGACTGGTGTGTGACTTGTGTGTGACTGGTGTGTAACTGGTGTGTGACTGATGTGTGACTTGTGTGTGACTGGTATGTGACTGGTGTTTGACTGGTGTGTGATTTGTGAGAGACTGATGTGTGACTAGTGTGTGACTGGTGTGTGACTGATGTGTGACTGGTGTGTGACTGGTGTGTGACTGGTGTGTGACTGATGTGTGACTTGTGTGTGACTGGTGTCTGACTTGTGTTAAACTGGTGTGTGACTGGTGTGTGACTGGTGTTTGACTTGTGTGTGACTGATGTGTGACTGATGTGTGACTGGTGTGTGACTGATATGTGACTGGTGTGTGACTGGTGTGTGACTGATGTGTGACTGGTGTGTGACGTGTGTGTGACTGATGTGTGACTTGTGTGTGACTGATGTGTGACTGATGTGTGACTGGTGTGTGACTGGTGTTTGACTGGTGTGTGATTTGTGTGAGACTGATGTGTGACTGGTGTGTGACTGATGTGTGACTGATGTGTGACTGATGTGTGGCTGATTTGTGACTGATATGCGACGGGTGTGTGACTGATGTGTGACTGTTGTGTGATTGATGTGTGACTGATAAGTGATTGATGTGTGACTGATGTGTGACTGATGTGTGACTGATGTGTTACTGATGTGTAACTGATTGTGACTTGTGTGTGAATGATGTGTGACTTGTGTGTCTACTGTGTGACTGGTGCGTGACTGATGTGTGACTGGTGTGTGACTGATGTGTGACATGTGTGTGACTGGTGTGTGACTGGTGTGTTACTTGAGTCTGACTGTTGTGTGACTGGTGTGTGACTGATGTGTGACTGGTGTTTGACTGATGTGTGACTGGTGTGTGACTGGTGTCTGACTGACGTGTGTGACTTGTGTGTGACTGGTGTGTGACTGATATGCGTCTGGTGTGTGAGTGATGTGTGACTGATGTGTGACTGGTGTGTGACTGATGTGTGGCAGGTGTTTGACTTGTGTGTGACTAGCGTGTGACTGGTGTTTTACTTCTGTGTGACTGGTGTGTGACTGATGTGTGACTAGTGTGTGACTGGTGTGTGACTGGTATGTGACTTGTGTGTGACTGGTGTGTGACTGGTGTGTGACTGATGTGTGTGACTGGTGTATGACTTGTAAGTAACTGGTGTGTGACTGGTGTGTGACTGGTGTGTGACTTGTGTGTGACTTGTGTGTGACTGGTGTGTGACTTGTGTGTGACTGATGTGTGACTTGTGTGTGACTGGTGTCTAACTTGTGTTAAACTGGTGTGTGACTGGTGTGTGACTGGTGTTTGACTTGTGTGTGACTGATGTGTGACTGATGTGTGACTGGTTTGTGACTGGTGTGTGACTGATATGTGACTGGTGTGTGACTGGTGTGTGACTGATGTGTGACTGGTGTGTGACGTGTGTGTGACTGCTGTGTGACTTGTGTGTGACTGATGAGTGATTTGTGTGTGATTAGTGTGTGACTTGTGTGTGACTCATGTGTGACTGATGTGTGACTGATGTGTGACTGATTTTTGACTGATATGCGACTGGTGTGTAACGGATGTGTGACTGATGTGTGATTGATGTGTGACTGATAAGTGATTGATGTGTGATTGATGTGTGACTGATGTGTGACTGATGTGTGACTGATGTGTGACTGATTGTGACTTGTGTGTGAATGATGTGTGACTTCTGTGTCTAGTGTGTGACTGGTGCGTGACTGATGTGTGACTTGTGTGTGACTGGTGTTTTCCTTCTGTATGACTTGTGTGTGACTGATGTGTGTGACTTGTATGTAACTAGTGTGTGACTGGAGTGTGACTGGTGTGTGACTTGTGTGTAACTTGTGTGTGACTGGTGTGTGACATGTGTGTGACTTGTGTGTGACTAGTGTGTGACTGGTGTGTGACTGATGTGTGACATGTGTGTGACTTGTGTGTGACTGGTGTGTGACTGGTGTGTGACTGGTGTGTGACTGGTGTGTGACTGGTGTGTGACTGATGTGTGACTTGTGTGTGACTGGTGTGTGACTGATGTGTGACTGGTGTGTTATTTGTGTGTGACTCGTGTGTGACTGGTGTGTGAATGGTGAGTGACTGGTGTGTGACTGATGTGTGACTTGTGTGTGACTGGTGTGTGACTGATGTGTGACTGGTGTGTTATTTGTGTGTGACTTGTGAGTGACTTGTGTGTGACTGATGTGTGACTGGTGTGCGACTGATGTGTGACTGGTGTGTGGCTGATATGTGACTTGTGTGTGACTGATGTGTGACTGGTGTGTGAGTTTTGTGTGACTTGTGTGTGACTGGTGTTTGACTTGTATGTGACTAATGTGTGACTGGTGTGTGACTAAAGTGTGACTGGTGTGTGACTTGTGTGTGACTGATGTGTGACTTGTGTGTCACTGATGTGTGACTGATGTGTGACTGGTGTGTGACTTGTGTGTGACTGGTGTGTGACTGATGAGTGACTGGTGTGTGACTGATGATTGACTGGTGTGTGACTTGTGTGTGACTGGTGTGTGACTGATGTGTGACTGGTGTGTGACTGATATGCGGCTGGTGTGTGACTCATGTGGGACTGATGTGTGACTGGTGTGTGACTTGTGTGTGACTCTTTTGTGACTGATGTGTGACTGGTGTGCAAATTGTGTGTCACTGGTGTGTGACTGGTGTGTGACTGATATGTGACTGGTGTGTGACTGATGTGCCACTGATGTGTGACTGGTGTGTGCCTGGTGTGTGACTTGTGTTTGACTGGTGTTTGACTTGTGTGTGACTAATGTGTGACTGTTGTGTGACTAGTGTGTGACTTGTGTGTGACTTGTGTGTGACTGGTGTGTGACTGGTGTGTGACTGGTGTGTGACTGGTGTGTGACTGATATGTAACTTCTGTGTGACTGATGTATGACTTGTGTGTGACTGATGTGTGAATGATGTGTGACTGGTGTGTGACTTGTGTGTGACTGGTGTGTGACTGATGTGTGACTGGTTTGTAACTAATGTGTGATTGGTGTGTGACTGGTGTGTGACTGATGTGTGACTGATGTGGGACTTGTTTGTGACTGGTGTGTGACTTGTGTGTGACTGGTATGTGACTGGTGTGTGACTGGTGCGTGATTTCTGTGTGACTGATGTGTGAGTAGTGTGTGACTGGTGTGTGGCTGATGTGTGACTGAAGTGTGACTGATGTGTGACTGGTGTGTGACTGGTGTGTGACTGATGTGTGACTGAAGTGTGACTGATGTGTGACTGGTGTGTGACTTGTGTGTGACTCTTTTGTGACTGATGTGTGACTGGTGTGTAAATTGTGTGACTGGTGTGTGACTGGTGTTTTACTTCTGTGTGATTGGTGTGTGACTGATGTGTGACTAGTGTGTGACTGGTGTATGACTTGTATGTGACTGGTGTGTGACTGGTTTGTGACTGGTGTGTGACTGGTGTGTGACTTGTGTGTGACTGTTGTGTGACTGATGTGTGACTTGTGTGTGCCTGGTGTTTGACTGGTGTGTAATTGGTGTGTGACTTGTGTGTGACTGGAGTGTGTCTGGTGTTTGACTGGTGTGTGACTGGTGTGTGACTGATGTGTGAATTGTGTGTGACTGGTGTGTGACTGGTGTGTGACTGGTGTGTGACTTGTTTGGGACTTCTGTGTTACTGCTGTGTGACTGATGAGTGACTTGTGTGTGACTTGTGTGTGACTGATGTGTGACTTGTGTGTGACTGGTGTGTGACTGGTGTGTGACTGATGTGTGACTGGTGTGTGACTTGTGTGTGACTGATATGTGACTGGTGTGTGAGTGATGTGCGACTGATGTGTGACTGGCGCGTGCCTGGTGTGTGAATTGTGTGTGACTGGTGTTTGACTTGTGTGTGACTAATGTGTGACTGGTGTGTGACTAGTGTGTGACTTGTGTGTGACTTGTGTGTGACTTGTGTGTGACTGGTGTGTGACTGGTGTTTGACTGGTGTGTGACTGATGTGTAACTTCTGTGTGACTGATGTATGACTTGTGTGTGACTGATGTGTGAATGATGTGTGACTGGTGTGTAACTTGTGTGTGACTGATGTGTGACTGGTCTGTGAATAATGTTTGACTGGTGTGTGACAGGTGTGTGACTGATGTGTGAGTGGTGTGTGACTTGTGTGTGACTGATGTGTGACTTGTGTGTGACTGATGAGTGATTTGTGTGTGACTAGTGTGTGACTTGTGTGTGACTGGTGTTTGACTTGTGTGTGACTGATGTGTGACTAAAATGTGACTGATGTGTGGCTGATTTGTGACTGATATGCGACTGGTGTGTGACTGATGTGTGACTGTTGTGTGATTGATGTGTGACTGATAAGTGATTGATGTGTGACTGATGTGTGACTGATGTGTGACTGATGTGTAACTGATTGTGACTTGTGTGTGAATGATGTGTGACTTGTGTGTCTAGTGTGTGACTGGTGTGTGACTGATGTGTGACTTGTGTGTGACAAGTTTGTGACTTATGTGTGATTGGTATGTGACTGATGTGTGACATGTGTGTGACTGGTGTGTTACTTGAGTCTGACTGTTGTGTGACTGGTGTGTGACTGATGTGTGACTGGTGTTTGACTGATATGTGACTGGTGTGTGACTGGTGTGTGACTGACGTGTGTGACTTGTGTGTGACTGGTGTGTGACTGATATGCGTCTGGTGTGTGAGTGATGTGTGACTGATGTGTGACTGATGTGTGACTGGTGTGTGACTGTTGTGTGGCAGGTGTTTGACTTGTGTGTGACTAGCGTGTGACTGGGGTTTTACTTCTGTGTGACTGGTGTGTGACTGATGTGTGACTAGTGTGTGACTGGTGTATGACTTGTGTGTGACTGATGTGTGTGACTGGTGTATGACTTGTATGTAACTGGTGTGTGACTTGTGTGTGACTTGTGTGTGACTGGTGTGTGACTGGTATGTGACTTGTGTGTGACTGGTGTGTGACTGGTGTGTGACTGATGTGTGTGACTGGTATATGACTTGTAAGTAACTGGTGTGTGACTGGTGTGTGACTGGTGTGTGACTTGTGTGTGACTGGTGTGTGACTGGTATGTGACTTGTGTGTGACTGATGTGTGACTTGTGTGTGACTGGTGTCTAACTTGTGTTAAACTGGTGTGTGACTGGTGTGTGACTGGTGTTTGACTTGTGTGTGACTGATGTGTGACTAATGTGTGACTGATGTGTGACTGGTGTTTGACTTGTGTGTGACTGATGTGTGACTAATGTGTGACTGATGTGTGACTGGTGTGTGACTGATATGTGACTGGTGTGTGACTGGTGTGTGACTGATGTGTGACTGGTGTGTGACGTGTGTGTGACTGATGTGTGACTTGTGTGTGACTGATGAGTGATTTGTGTGTGATTAGTGTGTGACTTGTGTGTGACTGATGTGTGACTGATGTGTGACTGATGTGTGACTGATGTGTGACTGGTGTGCGACTGTTGTTTGACTTGTGTGTGACTGATATGTGACTTGTGTGTAACTGGTGTGTGACTGGTGTATGACTTGTGTTTGACTTGTGTGTGAGTGGTACGTGACATATGTGTGACAGGTGTGTGACTTGTGTGTGACTGGTGTGTGACTGATGTGTGACTGGTGTGTGACTGATGTGTGACTTATGTTTGGCTGGTGTGTGACTGGTGTGTGACTGGTGTGTGACTTGTGTGTGACTGGTGTGTGAGTTGTGTGTGACTGGTGTGTGTCTGATGTGTGACTTGTGTGTGACTGGTGTGTGACAGGTGTGTGACTCGTGTGTGACTGATGTGTGACTGATGTGGGACTTGTGTGTGACTGGTGTGTGACTTGTGTGTGACTGGTGTGTGACTGGTGTGTGACTGGTGTGTGACTGATGTGTGACTTGTGTGTGACTGGTATGTGACTGGTGTTTGACTGGTGTGTGATTTGTGTGAGACTGATGTGTGACTAGTGTGTGACTGGTGTGTGACTGATGTGTGACTGGTGTGTGACTGGTGTGTGACTTGTGTGTGACTGATGTGTGACTTGTGTGTGACTGGTGTCTGACTTGTGTTAAACTGGTGTGTGACTGGAGTGTGGCTGGTGTTTGACTTGTGTGTGACTGATGTGTGACTGATGTGTGACTGGTGTGTGACTGATATGTGACTGGTGTGTGACTGATATGTGACTGGTGTGTGACTGATGTGTGACTGATGTGTGACTGGTGTGTGACGTGTGTGTGACTGATGTGTGACTTGTGTGTGACTGATGTGTGACTGATGTGTGACTGGTGTGTGACTGGTGTTTGACTGGTGTGTGATTTGTGTGAGACTGATGTGTGACTCGTGTGTGACTGATGTGTGACTGATGTGTGACTGATGTGTGGCTGATTTGTGACTGATATGCGACTGGTGTGTGACTGATGTGTGACTGTTGTGTGATTGATGTGTGACTGATAAGTGATTGATGTGTGACTGATGTGTGACTGATGTGTGACTGATGTGTGACTGATGTGTAACTGATTGTGACTTGTGTGTGATTGATGTGTGACTTGTGTGTCTAGTGTGTGACTGGTGCGTGACTGATGTCTGACTGGTGTGTGACTGATGTGTGACATGTGTGTGACTGGTGTGTGACTGGTATGTTACTTGAGTCTGACTGTTGTGTGACTGGTGTGTGACTGATGTGTGACTGGTGTTTGACTGATGTGTGACTCGTGTGTGACTGGTGTCTGACTGACGTGTGTGACTTGTGTGTGACTGGTGTGTGACTGATATGCGTCTGGTGTGTGAGTGATGTGTGACTGATGTGTGACTGGTGTGTGACTGATGTGTGGCAGGTGTTTGACTTGTGTGTGACTTGCGTGTGACTGGTGTTTTACTTCTGTGTGACTGGTGTGTGATTGATGTGTGACTAGTGTGTGACTGGTGTGTGACTGGTGTGTGACTGGTGTGTGACTGATGTGTGACTGATGTGTGACTGATGTGTGACTTGTTTGTGACTGATGTGTGACTTGTGTTTGACTTGTGTGTGACTGATGTGTGACTGATGTGTGACTTGTGTGTGACTGGTGTGTGACTGGTGTGTGACTGATGTGTGACTGGTGTCTGAGTTGTGTTAAACTGGTGTGTGACTGGTGTTTGACTTGTGTATGACTGATGTGTGACTGGTGTGTGACTTGTTTGTGACTGGTGTGTGACTGATGTGACTTGTGTGTGACTGATGTGTGACTGGTGAGTGACTGGAGTGTGACTGATATGTGACTGGTGTGTGACTGGTGTGTGACTGATGTGTGACTGATGTGTGACTGATGTGTGACTGATGTGTGACTGGTGTGTGACTGGTGTGTGACTTGTATGTGACTTGTGTGTGAATGATGTGTGACTTTGTGTATGACTGATGTGTGACTGATGGGTGACTTGTGTGTGACGGGTGTGTGACTTGTGTGTGACTGCTGTGTGACTGGTGTGTGATTGTGTGTGGCTTGTGTGTGACTGGTGTGTGACTTTTGAGTGACTGGTGTGTTACTGATGTGTGAGTGGTGTGACTGATGTGTGACTGATGTGTGACTGGTGTGTGGCTAATGTGCGACTTGTGTGTGCCTGGTGTGTGACTGGTGTGTGACTGGTGTGTGACTTCTGTGTGACTGGTTTGTGACTTGTGTGTGACTAGTGTGTGACTGATGTGCGACTGGTTTGCGACTTGTGTGTGACTTGTGTGTGACTGGTGTGTGACTGGTGTGTGGCTAATGTGCGACTTGTGTTTGACTTGTGTGTGACTGGTGTTTGACTTCTGTGTGACTGGTTTGTGACTTGTGTGTGACTTGTGTGTGACTGATGTGTGACTGATGTGTGACTGGTGTGTAACTGATTGTGACTTGTGTGTGAATGATGTGTGACTTGTGTGTCTAGTGTGTGACTGGTGCGTGACTGATGTGTGACTGGTGTGTGACTGATGTGTGACATGTGTGTGACTGGTGTGTGACTGGTGTGTTACTTGAGTCTGACTGTTGTGTGACTGGTGTGTGACTGATGTGTGACTGGTGTTTTACTTCTGTGTGACTGGTGTGTGACTGATGTGTGACTAGTGTGTGACTGGTGTGTGACTGGTATGTGACTTGTGTGTGACTGGTGTGTGACTGGTGTGTGACTGATGTGTGTGACTGGTGTATGACTTGTAAGTAACTGGTGTGTGACTGGTGTGTGACTGGTGTGTGACTTGTGTGTGACTTGTGTGTGACTGGTGTGTAACTTGTGTGTGACTGATGTGTGACTTGTGTGTGACTGGTGTCTAACTTGTGTTAAACTGGTGTGTGACTGGTGTGTGACTGGTGTTTGACTTGTGTGTGACTGATGTGTGACTGATGTGTGACTGGTGTGTGACTGGTGTGTGACTGATGTGTGACTGATGTGTGACTGGTGTGTGACGTGTGTGTGACTGATGTGTGACTTGTGTGTGACTGATGAGTGATTTGTGTGTGATTAGTGTGTGACTTGTGTGTGACTGATGTGTGACTGATGTGTGACTGATGTGTGACTGATTTTTGACTGATATGCAACTGGTGTGTGACGGATGTGTGACTGATGTGTGATTGATGTGTGACTGATAAGTGATTGATGTGTGATTGATGTGTGACTGATGTGTGACTGATGTGTGACTGATTGTGACTTGTGTGTGAATGATGTGTGACTTGTGTGTCTAGTGTGTGACTGGTGCGTGACTGATGTGTGACTTGTGTGTGACTGGTGTTTTACTTCTGTATGACTTGTGTGTGACTGATGTGTGTGACTTGTATGTAACTAGTGTGTGACTGGTGTGTGACTGGTGTGTGACTTGTGTGTAACTTGTGTGTGACTGGTGTGTGACATGTGTGTGACTTGTGTGTGACTAGTGTGTGACTGGTGTGTGACTGATGTGTGACATGTGTGTGACTTGTGTGTGACTGATGTGTGACTGTTGTGTGATTGATGTGTGACTGATAAGTGATTGATGTGTGACTGATGTGTGACTGATGTGTGACTGATGTGTAACTGATTGTGACTTGTGTGTGAATGATGTGTGACTTGTGTGTCTAGTGTGTGACTGGTGTGTGACTGATGTGTGACTTGTGTGTGACAAGTTTGTGACTTATGTGTGATTGGTATGTGACTGATGTGTGACATGTGTGTGACTGGTGTGTTACTTGAGTCTGACTGTTGTGTGACTGGTGTGTGACTGATGTGTGACTGGTGTTTGACTGATATGTGACTGGTGTGTGACTGGTGTGTGACTGACGTGTGTGACTTGTGTGTGACTGGTGTGTGACTGATATGCGTCTGGTGTGTGAGTGATGTGTGACTGATGTGTGACTGATGTGTGACTGGTGTGTGACTGTTGTGTGGCAGGTGTTTGACTTGTGTGTGACTAGCGTGTGACTGGGGTTTTACTTCTGTGTGACTGGTGTGTGACTGATGTGTGACTAGTGTGTGACTGGTGTATGACTTGTGTGTGACTGATGTGTGTGACTGGTGTATGACTTGTATGTAACTGGTGTGTGACTTGTGTGTGACTTGTGTGTGACTGGTGTGTGACTGGTATGTGACTTGTGTGTGACTGGTGTGTGACTGGTGTGTGACTGATGTGTGTGACTGGTATATGACTTGTAAGTAACTGGTGTGTGACTGGTGTGTGACTGGTGTGTGACTTGTGTGTGACTGGTGTGTGACTGGTATGTGACTTGTGTGTGACTGATGTGTGACTTGTGTGTGACTGGTGTCTAACTTGTGTTAAACTGGTGTGTGACTGGTGTGTGACTGGTGTTTGACTTGTGTGTGACTGATGTGTGACTAATGTGTGACTGATGTGTGACTGGTGTTTGACTTGTGTGTGACTGATGTGTGACTAATGTGTGACTGATGTGTGACTGGTGTGTGACTGATATGTGACTGGTGTGTGACTGGTGTGTGACTGATGTGTGACTGGTGTGTGACGTGTGTGTGACTGATGTGTGACTTGTGTGTGACTGATGAGTGATTTGTGTGTGATTAGTGTGTGACTTGTGTGTGACTGATGTGTGACTGATGTGTGACTGATGTGTGACTGATGTGTGACTGGTGTGCGACTGTTGTTTGACTTGTGTGTGACTGATATGTGACTTGTGTGTAACTGGTGTGTGACTGGTGTATGACTTGTGTTTGACTTGTGTGTGAGTGGTACGTGACATATGTGTGACAGGTGTGTGACTTGTGTGTGACTGGTGTGTGACTGATGTGTGACTGGTGTGTGACTGATGTGTGACTTATGTTTGGCTGGTGTGTGACTGGTGTGTGACTGGTGTGTGACTTGTGTGTGACTGGTGTGTGAGTTGTGTGTGACTGGTGTGTGTCTGATGTGTGACTTGTGTGTGACTGGTGTGTGACAGGTGTGTGACTCGTGTGTGACTGATGTGTGACTGATGTGGGACTTGTGTGTGACTGGTGTGTGACTTGTGTGTGACTGGTGTGTGACTGGTGTGTGACTGGTGTGTGACTGATGTGTGACTTGTGTGTGACTGGTATGTGACTGGTGTTTGACTGGTGTGTGATTTGTGTGAGACTGATGTGTGACTAGTGTGTGACTGGTGTGTGACTGATGTGTGACTGGTGTGTGACTGGTGTGTGACTTGTGTGTGACTGATGTGTGACTTGTGTGTGACTGGTGTCTGACTTGTGTTAAACTGGTGTGTGACTGGAGTGTGGCTGGTGTTTGACTTGTGTGTGACTGATGTGTGACTGATGTGTGACTGGTGTGTGACTGATATGTGACTGGTGTGTGACTGATATGTGACTGGTGTGTGACTGATGTGTGACTGATGTGTGACTGGTGTGTGACGTGTGTGTGACTGATGTGTGACTTGTGTGTGACTGATGTGTGACTGATGTGTGACTGGTGTGTGACTGGTGTTTGACTGGTGTGTGATTTGTGTGAGACTGATGTGTGACTCGTGTGTGACTGATGTGTGACTGATGTGTGACTGATGTGTGGCTGATTTGTGACTGATATGCGACTGGTGTGTGACTGATGTGTGACTGTTGTGTGATTGATGTGTGACTGATAAGTGATTGATGTGTGACTGATGTGTGACTGATGTGTGACTGATGTGTGACTGATGTGTAACTGATTGTGACTTGTGTGTGATTGATGTGTGACTTGTGTGTCTAGTGTGTGACTGGTGCGTGACTGATGTCTGACTGGTGTGTGACTGATGTGTGACATGTGTGTGACTGGTGTGTGACTGGTATGTTACTTGAGTCTGACTGTTGTGTGACTGGTGTGTGACTGATGTGTGACTGGTGTTTGACTGATGTGTGACTCGTGTGTGACTGGTGTCTGACTGACGTGTGTGACTTGTGTGTGACTGGTGTGTGACTGATATGCGTCTGGTGTGTGAGTGATGTGTGACTGATGTGTGACTGGTGTGTGACTGATGTGTGGCAGGTGTTTGACTTGTGTGTGACTTGCGTGTGACTGGTGTTTTACTTCTGTGTGACTGGTGTGTGATTGATGTGTGACTAGTGTGTGACTGGTGTGTGACTGGTGTGTGACTGGTGTGTGACTGATGTGTGACTGATGTGTGACTGATGTGTGACTTGTTTGTGACTGATGTGTGACTTGTGTTTGACTTGTGTGTGACTGATGTGTGACTGATGTGTGACTTGTGTGTGACTGGTGTGTGACTGGTGTGTGACTGATGTGTGACTGGTGTCTGAGTTGTGTTAAACTGGTGTGTGACTGGTGTTTGACTTGTGTATGACTGATGTGTGACTGGTGTGTGACTTGTTTGTGACTGGTGTGTGACTGATGTGACTTGTGTGTGACTGATGTGTGACTGGTGAGTGACTGGAGTGTGACTGATATGTGACTGGTGTGTGACTGGTGTGTGACTGATGTGTGACTGATGTGTGACTGATGTGTGACTGATGTGTGACTGGTGTGTGACTGGTGTGTGACTTGTATGTGACTTGTGTGTGAATGATGTGTGACTTTGTGTATGACTGATGTGTGACTGATGGGTGACTTGTGTGTGACGGGTGTGTGACTTGTGTGTGACTGCTGTGTGACTGGTGTGTGATTGTGTGTGGCTTGTGTGTGACTGGTGTGTGACTTTTGAGTGACTGGTGTGTTACTGATGTGTGAGTGGTGTGACTGATGTGTGACTGATGTGTGACTGGTGTGTGGCTAATGTGCGACTTGTGTGTGCCTGGTGTGTGACTGGTGTGTGACTGGTGTGTGACTTCTGTGTGACTGGTTTGTGACTTGTGTGTGACTAGTGTGTGACTGATGTGCGACTGGTTTGCGACTTGTGTGTGACTTGTGTGTGACTGGTGTGTGACTGGTGTGTGGCTAATGTGCGACTTGTGTTTGACTTGTGTGTGACTGGTGTTTGACTTCTGTGTGACTGGTTTGTGACTTGTGTGTGACTTGTGTGTGACTGATGTGTGACTGATGTGTGACTGGTGTGTAACTGATTGTGACTTGTGTGTGAATGATGTGTGACTTGTGTGTCTAGTGTGTGACTGGTGCGTGACTGATGTGTGACTGGTGTGTGACTGATGTGTGACATGTGTGTGACTGGTGTGTGACTGGTGTGTTACTTGAGTCTGACTGTTGTGTGACTGGTGTGTGACTGATGTGTGACTGGTGTTTTACTTCTGTGTGACTGGTGTGTGACTGATGTGTGACTAGTGTGTGACTGGTGTGTGACTGGTATGTGACTTGTGTGTGACTGGTGTGTGACTGGTGTGTGACTGATGTGTGTGACTGGTGTATGACTTGTAAGTAACTGGTGTGTGACTGGTGTGTGACTGGTGTGTGACTTGTGTGTGACTTGTGTGTGACTGGTGTGTAACTTGTGTGTGACTGATGTGTGACTTGTGTGTGACTGGTGTCTAACTTGTGTTAAACTGGTGTGTGACTGGTGTGTGACTGGTGTTTGACTTGTGTGTGACTGATGTGTGACTGATGTGTGACTGGTGTGTGACTGGTGTGTGACTGATGTGTGACTGATGTGTGACTGGTGTGTGACGTGTGTGTGACTGATGTGTGACTTGTGTGTGACTGATGAGTGATTTGTGTGTGATTAGTGTGTGACTTGTGTGTGACTGATGTGTGACTGATGTGTGACTGATGTGTGACTGATTTTTGACTGATATGCAACTGGTGTGTGACGGATGTGTGACTGATGTGTGATTGATGTGTGACTGATAAGTGATTGATGTGTGATTGATGTGTGACTGATGTGTGACTGATGTGTGACTGATTGTGACTTGTGTGTGAATGATGTGTGACTTGTGTGTCTAGTGTGTGACTGGTGCGTGACTGATGTGTGACTTGTGTGTGACTGGTGTTTTACTTCTGTATGACTTGTGTGTGACTGATGTGTGTGACTTGTATGTAACTAGTGTGTGACTGGTGTGTGACTGGTGTGTGACTTGTGTGTAACTTGTGTGTGACTGGTGTGTGACATGTGTGTGACTTGTGTGTGACTAGTGTGTGACTGGTGTGTGACTGATGTGTGACATGTGTGTGACTTGTGTGTGACTGGTGTGTGACTGGTGTGTGACTGGTGTGTGACTGGTGTGTGACTGGTGTGTGACTGATGTGTGACTGGTGTGTAACTGATTGTGACTTGTGTGTGAATGATGTGTGACTTGTGTGTCTAGTGTGTGACTGGTGCGTGACTGATGTGTGACTGGTGTGTGACTGATGTGTGACATGTGTGTGACTGGTGTGTGACTGGTGTGTTACTTGAGTCTGACTGTTGTGTGACTGGTGTGTGACTGATGTGTGACTGGTGTTTTACTTCTGTGTGACTGGTGTGTGACTGATGTGTGACTAGTGTGTGACTGGTGTGTGACTGGTATGTGACTTGTGTGTGACTGGTGTGTGACTGGTGTGTGACTGATGTGTGTGACTGGTGTATGACTTGTAAGTAACTGGTGTGTGACTGGTGTGTGACTGGTGTGTGACTTGTGTGTGACTTGTGTGTGACTGGTGTGTAACTTGTGTGTGACTGATGTGTGACTTGTGTGTGACTGGTGTCTAACTTGTGTTAAACTGGTGTGTGACTGGTGTGTGACTGGTGTTTGACTTGTGTGTGACTGATGTGTGACTGATGTGTGACTGGTGTGTGACTGGTGTGTGACTGATGTGTGACTGATGTGTGACTGGTGTGTGACGTGTGTGTGACTGATGTGTGACTTGTGTGTGACTGATGAGTGATTTGTGTGTGATTAGTGTGTGACTTGTGTGTGACTGATGTGTGACTGATGTGTGACTGGTGTGTGACTGGTGTTTGACTGGTGTGTGATTTGTGTGAGACTGATGTGTGACTCGTGTGTGACTGATGTGTGACTGATGTGTGACTGATGTGTGGCTGATTTGTGACTGATATGCGACTGGTGTGTGACTGATGTGTGACTGTTGTGTGATTGATGTGTGACTGATAAGTGATTGATGTGTGACTGATGTGTGACTGATGTGTGACTGATGTGTGACTGATGTGTAACTGATTGTGACTTGTGTGTGATTGATGTGTGACTTGTGTGTCTAGTGTGTGACTGGTGCGTGACTGATGTCTGACTGGTGTGTGACTGATGTGTGACATGTGTGTGACTGGTGTGTGACTGGTATGTTACTTGAGTCTGACTGTTGTGTGACTGGTGTGTGACTGATGTGTGACTGGTGTTTGACTGATGTGTGACTCGTGTGTGACTGGTGTCTGACTGACGTGTGTGACTTGTGTGTGACTGGTGTGTGACTGATATGCGTCTGGTGTGTGAGTGATGTGTGACTGATGTGTGACTGGTGTGTGACTGATGTGTGGCAGGTGTTTGACTTGTGTGTGACTTGCGTGTGACTGGTGTTTTACTTCTGTGTGACTGGTGTGTGATTGATGTGTGACTAGTGTGTGACTGGTGTGTGACTGGTGTGTGACTGGTGTGTGACTGATGTGTGACTGATGTGTGACTGATGTGTGACTTGTTTGTGACTGATGTGTGACTTGTGTTTGACTTGTGTGTGACTGATGTGTGACTGATGTGTGACTTGTGTGTGACTGGTGTGTGACTGGTGTGTGACTGATGTGTGACTGGTGTCTGAGTTGTGTTAAACTGGTGTGTGACTGGTGTTTGACTTGTGTATGACTGATGTGTGACTGGTGTGTGACTTGTTTGTGACTGGTGTGTGACTGATGTGACTTGTGTGTGACTGATGTGTGACTGGTGAGTGACTGGAGTGTGACTGATATGTGACTGGTGTGTGACTGGTGTGTGACTGATGTGTGACTGATGTGTGACTGATGTGTGACTGATGTGTGACTGGTGTGTGACTGGTGTGTGACTTGTATGTGACTTGTGTGTGAATGATGTGTGACTTTGTGTATGACTGATGTGTGACTGATGGGTGACTTGTGTGTGACGGGTGTGTGACTTGTGTGTGACTGCTGTGTGACTGGTGTGTGATTGTGTGTGGCTTGTGTGTGACTGGTGTGTGACTTTTGAGTGACTGGTGTGTTACTGATGTGTGAGTGGTGTGACTGATGTGTGACTGATGTGTGACTGGTGTGTGGCTAATGTGCGACTTGTGTGTGCCTGGTGTGTGACTGGTGTGTGACTGGTGTGTGACTTCTGTGTGACTGGTTTGTGACTTGTGTGTGACTAGTGTGTGACTGATGTGCGACTGGTTTGCGACTTGTGTGTGACTTGTGTGTGACTGGTGTGTGACTGGTGTGTGGCTAATGTGCGACTTGTGTTTGACTTGTGTGTGACTGGTGTTTGACTTCTGTGTGACTGGTTTGTGACTTGTGTGTGAATTGTGTGTGACTGATGTGTGACTGATGTGTGACTGGTGTGTAACTGATTGTGACTTGTGTGTGAATGATGTGTGACTTGTGTGTCTAGTGTGTGACTGGTGCGTGACTGATGTGTGACTGGTGTGTGACTGATGTGTGACATGTGTGTGACTGGTGTGTGACTGGTGTGTTACTTGAGTCTGACTGTTGTGTGACTGGTGTGTGACTGATGTGTGACTGGTGTTTTACTTCTGTGTGACTGGTGTGTGACTGATGTGTGACTAGTGTGTGACTGGTGTGTGACTGGTATGTGACTTGTGTGTGACTGGTGTGTGACTGGTGTGTGACTGATGTGTGTGACTGGTGTATGACTTGTAAGTAACTGGTGTGTGACTGGTGTGTGACTGGTGTGTGACTTGTGTGTGACTTGTGTGTGACTGGTGTGTAACTTGTGTGTGACTGATGTGTGACTTGTGTGTGACTGGTGTCTAACTTGTGTTAAACTGGTGTGTGACTGGTGTGTGACTGGTGTTTGACTGTGTGTGACTGATGTGTGACTGATGTGTGACTGGTGTGTGACTGGTGTGTGACTGATGTGTGACTGATGTGTGACTGGTGTGTGACGTGTGTGTGACTGATGTGTGACTTGTGTGTGACTGATGAGTGATTTGTGTGTGATTAGTGTGTGACTTGTGTGTGACTGATGTGTGACTGATGTGTGACTGATGTGTGACTGATTTTTGACTGATATGCAACTGGTGTGTGACGGATGTGTGACTGATGTGTGATTGATGTGTGACTGATAAGTGATTGATGTGTGATTGATGTGTGACTGATGTGTGACTGATGTGTGACTGATTGTGACTTGTGTGTGAATGATGTGTGACTTGTGTGTCTAGTGTGTGACTGGTGCGTGACTGATGTGTGACTTGTGTGTGACTGGTGTTTTACTTCTGTATGACTTGTGTGTGACTGATGTGTGTGACTTGTATGTAACTAGTGTGTGACTGGTGTGTGACTGGTGTGTGACTTGTGTGTAACTTGTGTGTGACTGGTGTGTGACATGTGTGTGACTTGTGTGTGACTAGTGTGTGACTGGTGTGTGACTGATGTGTGACATGTGTGTGACTTGTGTGTGACTGGTGTGTGACTGGTGTGTGACTGGTGTGTGACTGGTGTGTGACTGGTGTGTGACTGATGTGTGACTTGTGTGTGACTGATGTGTGACTGGTGTGTTATTTGTGTGTGATTCGTGTGTGACTGGTGTGTGAATGGTGTGTGACTGATGTGTGACTTGTGTGTGACTGATGTGTGACTGGTGTGTTATTTGTGTGTGACTTGTGAGTGACTTGTGTGTGACTGATGTGTGACTGGTGTGCGACTGATGTGTGACTGGTGTGTGGCTGATATGTGACTTGTGTGTGACTGATGTGTGACTGGTGTGTGAGTTTTGTGTGACTTGTGTGTGACTGGTGTTTGACTTGTATGTGACTAATGTGTGACTGGTGTGTGACTAAAGTGTGACTGGTGTGTGACTTGTGTGTGACTGATGTGTGACTGATGTGTGACTGGTGTGTAACTGATTGTGACTTGTGTGTGAATGATGTGTGACTTGTGTGTCTAGTGTGTGACTGGTGCGTGACTGATGTGTGACTGGTGTGTGACTGATGTGTGACATGTGTGTGACTGGTGTGTGACTGGTGTGTTACTTGAGTCTGACTGTTGTGTGACTGGTGTGTGACTGATGTGTGACTGGTGTTTTACTTCTGTGTGACTGGTGTGTGACTGATGTGTGACTAGTGTGTGACTGGTGTGTGACTGGTATGTGACTTGTGTGTGACTGGTGTGTGACTGGTGTGTGACTGATGTGTGTGACTGGTGTATGACTTGTAAGTAACTGGTGTGTGACTGGTGTGTGACTGGTGTGTGACTTGTGTGTGACTTGTGTGTGACTGGTGTGTAACTTGTGTGTGACTGATGTGTGACTTGTGTGTGACTGGTGTCTAACTTGTGTTAAACTGGTGTGTGACTGGTGTGTGACTGGTGTTTGACTTGTGTGTGACTGATGTGTGACTGATGTGTGACTGGTGTGTGACTGGTGTGTGACTGATGTGTGACTGATGTGTGACTGGTGTGTGACGTGTGTGTGACTGATGTGTGACTTGTGTGTGACTGATGAGTGATTTGTGTGTGATTAGTGTGTGACTTGTGTGTGACTGATGTGTGACTGATGTGTGACTGATGTGTGACTGATTTTTGACTGATATGCAACTGGTGTGTGACGGATGTGTGACTGATGTGTGATTGATGTGTGACTGATAAGTGATTGATGTGTGATTGATGTGTGACTGATGTGTGACTGATGTGTGACTGATTGTGACTTGTGTGTGAATGATGTGTGACTTGTGTGTCTAGTGTGTGACTGGTGCGTGACTGATGTGTGACTTGTGTGTGACTGGTGTTTTACTTCTGTATGACTTGTGTGTGACTGATGTGTGTGACTTGTATGTAACTAGTGTGTGACTGGTGTGTGACTGGTGTGTGACTTGTGTGTAACTTGTGTGTGACTGGTGTGTGACATGTGTGTGACTTGTGTGTGACTAGTGTGTGACTGGTGTGTGACTGATGTGTGACATGTGTGTGACTTGTGTGTGACTGGTGTGTGACTGGTGTGTGACTGGTGTGTGACTGGTGTGTGACTGATGTGTGACTTGTGTGTGACTGATGTGTGACTGGTGTGTTATTTGTGTGTGACTCGTGTGTGACTGGTGTGTGAATGGTGTGTGACTGATGTGTGACTTGTGTGTGACTGATGTGTGACTGGTGTGTTATTTGTGTGTGACTTGTGAGTGACTTGTGTGTGACTGATGTGTGACTGGTGTGCGACTGATGTGTGACTGGTGTGTGGCTGATATGTGACTTGTGTGTGACTGATGTGTGACTGGTGTGTGAGTTTTGTGTGACTTGTGTGTGACTGGTGTTTGACTTGTATGTGACTAATGTGTGACTGGTGTGTGACTAAAGTGTGACTGGTGTGTGACTTGTGTGTGACTGATGTGTGACTTGTGTGTCACTGATGTGTGACTGATGTGTGACTGGTGTGTGACTTGTGTGTGACTGGTGTGTGACTGATGAGTGACTGGTGTGTGACTGATGTGTGACTGTTGTGTGACTAGTGTGTGACTTGTGTGTGACTTGTGTGTGACTGGTGTGTGACTGGTGTGTGACTGGTGTGTGACTGGTGTGTGACTGATATGTAACTTCTGTGTGACTGATGTATGACTTGTGTGTGACTGATGTGTGAATGATGTGTGACTTGTGTGTGACTTGTGTGTGACTGGTGTGTGACTGATGTGTGACTGGTTTGTAACTAATGTGTGATTGGTGTGTGACTGGTGTGTGACTGATGTGTGACTGATGTGGGAGTTGTTTGTGACTGGTGTGTGACTTGTGTGTGACTGGTATGTGACTGGTGTGTGACTGGTGCGTGATTTCTGTGTGACTGATGTGTGAGTAGTGTGTGACTGGTGTGTGACTGATGTGTGACTGAAGTGTGACTGATGTGTGAGTGGTGTGTGACTGGTGTGTGACTGATGTGTGACTGAAGTGTGACTGATGTGTGACTGGTGTGTGACTTGTGTGTGACTCTTTTGTGACTGATGTGTAAATTGTGTGACTGGTGTGTGACTGGTGTTTTACTTCTGTGTGATTGGTGTGTGACTGATGTGTGACTAGTGTGTGACTGGTGTATGACTTGTATGTGACTGGTGTGTGACTGGTGTGTGACTGGTTTGTGACTGGTGTGTGACTGGTGTGTGACTTGTGTGTGACTGTTGTGTGACTTATGTGTGACTTGTGTGTGCCTGGTGTTTGACTGGTGTGTAATTGGTGTGTGACTTGTGTGTGACTGGAGTGTGTCTGGTGTTTGACTGGTGTGTGACTGATGTGTGAATTGTGTGTGACTGGTGTGTGACTTATTTGGGACTTCTGTGTTACTGCTGTGTGACTGATGAGTGACTTGTGTGTGACTTGTGTGTGACTGATGTGTGACTTGTGTGTGACTAGTGTGTGACTGGTGTGTGACTGATGTGTGACTGGTGTGTGACTTGTGTGTGACTGATATGTGACTGGTGTGTGAGTGATGTGCGACTGATGTGTGACTGGTGCGTGCCTGGTGTGTGACTTGTGTGTGACTGGTGTTTGACTTGTGTGTGACTAATGTGTGACTGGTGTGTGACTAGTGTGTGACTTGTGTGTGACTTGTGTGTTACTGGTGTGTGACTGGTGTTTGACTGGTGTGTGACTGATGTGTAACTTCTGTGTGACTGGTGTATGACTTGTGTGTGACTGGTGTGTAACTTGTGTGTGACTGATGTGTGACTGGTCTGTGACTAATGTTTGACTGGTGTGTGACAGGTGTGTGACTGATGTGTGACTGATGTGGGACTTGTGTGTGACTGGTGTGTGACTTGTGTGTTACTTGAGTCTGACTGTTGTGTGACTGATGTGTGACTTGTTTGTGACTGATGTGTGACTGGTGTGTGACTTGTGTGTGACTTGTGTGTGTTACTGATGTGTGACTTGTGTGTGACTTGTGTGTGACTGGTGTGTGACTTGTATGTGACTGGTGTGTGACTTGTGTGTGACTGATGTGTGACTTGAGTGTGACTGGTGTTTGACTTGTATGTGACTAATGTGTGACTGGTGTGAGACTTGTGTGTGACTGGTGAGTGTTGGAAATTTCCAACACTAATACAATACTGTTGTATTATTATTAATTATTACTAAAATCTACTAATTACTGTAGTAACTAAAATTAACCAACCGTAGGGTTCACATGAACTAATAATTGTATCTGTACAATAATGCTAGAATTCTTACGTAACCAAACACCAGTATTGCGTCAGATTCTACCAAAATAAACACATTTATATCCAGTGTGTTAGAGAATTGAGTTTGATTCTCTAAAAACAACAGTATTCTGTGTGATAATTATTTACCGATAACATGACTCCCAAATAATGCCAAATCGAGAATTTCTAGTTACAACTGTTATCTGGTAATAAATTTAACGTCATGCGTGAATGCCATGGAGAGAATTAAAATCATCTCCATTTCTCGTTTACCATCGTAAGACGAGAAAGTAATAATATTTAACTCCCTAGAATTATAACCCAGTCTTTATCAAAGCATTTTAGCCACAACTGCGAGAAATAATATTATTCGTGATAAATAATTTGTATGGCGAATGCGAGACGCCGGGGAGGGAGAGACGCCATTAGAGAACGTGTGGATACGCCAGCATGAGAGGAAGGCGCCTGAGTGCAGCGTGAAGACTTGTTGTGGAATTGAGCAACTCGTTTGGTGTCAGAGTCTAGGATACGTTGTGGTGAATCGTCAGCAAGATTTAACCTGACATTCAGCCCAGAACTTGCCAATTTGTTCTACGTAATCCATCGTGACCGGCCAGATAAGCGCGTCGACATCCAAGCCAAGCTAGCCACCACGTGTTCGCCATTGTGACGCTAGAGCCTGGGACGCGAGTTTCGGCAAGCTTCAACTTATACAGTGCCCTATTAGCTAAGTACACATATAACTCCCTTTTGATGCATCATTAGAGATTGTATATAGCAGGGTAGCTTGTCACGCCGAGCGACATAAATAAAACACACGTTAGTAATTTCTATTACTTTCATTTCCAATTTCTTGAATATAGGTATTTAGTAGCCTAATACATTGCTACGTAATATATCTTAATTTACAGCCTGCGTGTGAGGAATTCCACGAGCTGTTACTTTTCCCGTGTTATTCATCTCCCAGTGTTCTACGAAGAATTCCGGAGATCCCGAGGATGATTCGTAACTGATGTCTTTGAAAACGTCTTCAAGCTAAGACTTTTTCGTATTTCTTTATTATTGAAATTATCTGTATTTGATTGTCATTATTGAGTACTGTGCACTGGAAGTAACACGTGTTTATTATAATTATCCATTTCTGATATTCATGATCTATATTCTTATTGGTGACAAATTTACTATTGATTCTCTAATTGGTCATAAGATTAGGTTATTACACAATAACCTGGTGTACGAACCACACTAGTTCCTAGACATATTTGAAGTTCTAGCAATAACCCCCCAATGTAGGTGTTTGAGGCTTTGATTCAAGTAAATTATTTATACAGCCCATTAATCATTCAAGTGATTATATTTTCTAGTATTTATCCATAGTCACTGGTTCCTCTAGGAATTTCTAATGATCACATTTTATTAGTTTCCCTCTTTACTATAAAAGCGGGTGGTCCTTCGTAATTGATTTCATTACTTTAATAATTAAATAAATAGAGTGAAGCCCCAAATGTCCCACAATATGGTCCTTATCGAACCGGATAAACATAAAATATAAATATAAATACTAATTAGTAATAACTAATCACTGTGTGAAGTAGTCTAGACTAACCATTTTAATTAATTGTGTCTACCAACAGCGTAACACATAGGTTAGCCTAAGTCACACCAAGTCATTGCTACTTACACCTCATGTATTAGGTAGCACTCGTGGACACAGTCAATTACCCACAACACTTAGACCTATACCTCATACTGAAGTAAGAATCTTTAGGTCACCAAGAGCAACAGCTCATAACTTTTATAACAATTCCACACTAACACCTGCGTTAGAGTGGCCTCACCATCTAACCATTATATACTTAGGTGGTAATGACATCCATCCTACTCGTCATCCAGCTGAGGTGATCAAGCACCTTAAAGCCAAAAATTCTTCTTTCAAGCTCATCAGCAATTCGGTAGTATTCACGTTAGTGGAACCTCGCCAACCAAGTCAAGATAATCGTTGGGGAGTAACACCAGAATACTGCCAGAGTACATAAGTTTCAGGCTGAAAAAACGAGTGAGATTGGATGCCACTTATATCCAATTTACAGCCAGACCATATAGACAAAACCTGGCCAGAGATGGTGTACACCTGTCAGGTGAGTCTAGGTTGCATGTGGTTGACAAATTGATCAACACAATCAATTATCACAAACGGCTGTGGCTAGCAAGCCAAACTTAACTGTACATAATTGTTTTCACTTGTGTGTGCAAGTGCACACTTATAAACTATAAAATCAAAAAAAAACAAAAATACAGCACAACTATATTTACCTTACTGCACCACAATAATCTTTACCAATCTTATTAGGTAGAATTTAGGCTGTGATTGTGCTGAATTTGGCACAAACCCAGACTAAATAAAGTTGTAGTTTCTTAGGTAGGAATTATCACGACTAGACTTAAGCTAGTCAGTAGTGTATGTATTATACCATTTGTGCTGACCCTATCAAGGGTGGGATTAAACTTTGAGATAACTCTGATTGGAGTGTCTCCTTATTATTTCATTTGTACTCATTAATTTGTGTGTATCTATTTTGTGTATTGCTGGATGATCACCATTACATCTAATGGTGATATAGAAGAGCTAACCGGACGAAAGTTAATGGTGAAGTTCAGACAATGCACAAAATATCTAGCTACTTGTTGTTAGGTAGGTACATTTAACCTCGAGTGAGGTAGAGTATAAATTAGCGACGTAAAATTACGCTACATTTAATGTTACTTGTCCACTAATGAACAAGTACCCAAGCTTCATTAATAATACTTATTCTAATCCCATGAAGTTTGGACTTAAGCCCATCATGGCTACTCCTGAACAATTAAGGAGAACCTATATTGGCCTTAAAGGTCATTTAACCAGACTAATTAACAAGTCTGAGGGCTTATCTAAAGAAACTCCCATTGATTCTTATCAATTAGAGACATCAGTAAGAGTGGCTGATCTGAAATTTGATCAAGTTAAATCTACAAGTCAGTCTTATATTGCTCTACTGAATACCATAGAAACTGATCCTGATGAATTAGGTCAAATTGTAGACGATATTTCCCAGTATGAAGATGAGACTCAAGATAAACTTTACATGCTATCTAATCTAGCAAAACAATCTAAATCCAATACAAATAATGCTATGTCTCAATTCAGTGACCAACTACCAGAGGTTCGTTTACCTACTTTAGACTTACCTACATTTACAGGACTGGATACAGAAAATTGGGACAACTTTTTGGACTTCATTTGAAGTTCATATACATAAGAAATCGTCTCTTGACAAGATTTCTAAATTCTCATACCTGCTTAGTCTTCTCAAAGGAGAGGCTAAAAAGGTCATACATAACCTAACTCTCACTGAGAGTAATTATGAGGAAGCTATAAAACTGTTGAAGTTGAACTATTGCAACAAAGAGTTGAGTATAGCTAACCTTTATTACCAATTGCTAGATCTGAATGCACCAAATAGCAGACCAGAGTCACTTCAAAGCTTCAGACTAGAAGTAGAGTCTCTAGTAAAAGCCTTAGGTACTAAAGTTGATATACCAGCCTCAGAATGGTCAATCAAGTTACTTTTGCAGAGGAAATTACCTCGAAATATCTTAACAGAGCTCTGCTGACACTATAAAACCGAGTTTCTCACTCTTGACCAAATATTCGAGGGACTGAGAATAACGGTTAACAGGTTGAAGACCCATGATAAGATTAAACCTGAGTCTAAACCACCTAATACTGACACTTCAGTCAAACCCAAACAGACTTTGAATAAGTCTAATAAGTATAAATCTAGGACTGCTCCATCCACTGGAAAAAGGAGTGGTAATGTAGGTGCTTATTCGGTATCTCCTTCTGAGATAACCAATGACTTGTCTGCTAAAGAGACAAAGTCAATCAAAGAAAGAAGGTGTCTGTTTTGTAATCAAGGACATGCCACCTACCAATGCTCTGTTTATCCTAATTATAATACCAGGATTAAACGGTTACAAGAAATACACAAGTGCACGAAGTGCATGGGCTCTCATGATCCCAAAAAATGTGTAGTGCAACTACGTTCATGCAGTAGATGCAACCAAGGTGTACATCACTACGCCTTATGTAGAAAAACTTCTACCCAATCCATGACAACTGGGAGAATTCCACGAATTCTACCACAGTACAATATTGCAAAGTGCATCAAGAAATAAATGTACTTGCTACTGAGTCAGGCAATAATACCACTCTGCCTACAGCTCAACTTAGACTAATAAACAGGAGATCTAGAGTTAACACTAGAGGTCTTTTTTGATCAAGGGTCACAGAAAACCTTCATTACACAACAATTAGTCGAGCAGTTAAAATTAAAACCTGCCAAAAGTGTGAGATTAAATATTTCTGGTTTCTTGACTAATAGTGGACCTCGTGAATACCAAGTAGTTAAGGTATTAGTGAGACTTGGATCTTCCACTAGTCCAATACAAGCGGTAGTAGTAGATAAACTTCCTACAGACCTGCAGGTCACAGGATTAGCTCGCACTGCGAAATATCTTAAACGAAACCGCTTGAGGCTAGCAGACTACAAAATAAATTCTGACTGCCTCACTGATGTTGGAATACTTATAGGCGCGGATCATTATTGTAAATTTATAACGGGATGCACCAGACAACACGGAATGAATTTGTTGTCATCTGCTGGAGGCAAGTTGCTTACTGGACCGGTGCTTTTCCAACAAAATCCAGCGTCAACAAACCAACAATCTAACAACATAATAGTGGCGTGACTAGGCTTGGAACAGTCACCCCTACATTTCAGAGAAATATCTGAAGATATTGAGTCTGATCCACCTGTACATCGTCTGTGGGATTTAGACACTTTAGGTATTATCCCTGAACAATCAAGCCCTGATGATATGTGGACTTACCAGCAATATCTGGATACAGTTGTCTATAAAGATAAACAATACTGGGTAAGACTCCCATGGAAGTTGAATCGTCCACAACTTCCAGTTAATTATTTTATGGCAGCCTCACAATTAGTCTCAATTAACAAGACTACAGAAGCAGCCAGACAAACTGAACATGTATCATCAACTAATCCAACAACAACTCAACAGTAAATTCATCGAGGTTGTTGATAATGATGACCGGAAAATAGGTCACTATTTACCCCATCACGCTGTGGTGAAAGATTCATTGACAACACCTATACGTATTGTCTTCAACTGTAGTGCTAAAGTGAAGCCAAGCAGTGTGTCTTTGAATGAATGTCTCCAAACAGGACCTAGCCTAACCCAAAGGCTACATGATGTGCTATTACGATTCCGCACTGGTATTTTTGCTTATACTGCTGATATCAGTAAGGCTTTCCTCCGAGTAGGTTTACAGGAAGAGGATCGTAATTACACTAAGTTTCTCTGGATTAAGGACCCACTGGATCCTAACAGTGATATCATCACATATCGTTTTGCCTCAGTATTATTCGGAGTGACGTCCTCCCCGTTTCTATTGCAAGCAACATTAGACACACATTTGAGGAAGTCAAATAGCCCTTATAAGGCAGAAATTAGTGACAACTTGTATGTCGACAATTTCCAGGGAACTACAAATGATCAATCCAATTTGGTAGAAATCTACCATGAGGCTAACCGTGAGTTATTAGGAGCCAATATGCCACTACAGTCATGGGCCTCAAATAATGAATCATTAAACCAGATAATGAATCATTGAGAAAGAATTTCCAGGTTATCAGGTACCTAATCAATTAAAGGTTCTAGGTGTGGAATGGAACACAAGTACTGACGAGATGAATGTCAAGTCAGTACAAACCGATAACTCATCCCTTACCATGAGAACATTGCTCTCGTTTGTCAGTCAACCATTTGACCCTTTAGGCTTACTTAGTCCTATATTAATAAGGGGCAAACTCCTAATGCGGGAGTGCTGGCAGAAACATAAGGGATGGGATGATCCGTTACCAAGTGAGTTACAAGCTAAATGGCAGATACTCTCAACGGATTTTAATCAGTTAGGTGTTTTGAAATTTCCTCGTAATGCTTCAGGACCAAACTTGCCCACAAATTTGCACGTTTTCTGCGATGCCTCTGGCAAAGCGTATGGCGCTGTAGCCTACTTAGTTAATAGTGCACAATCAATTTTGCTCACATCTAAAGCAAGAGTTGCTCCCATTAAGAAGAGATCTTTACCTCAAATGGAGTTGACTGCATTGCTGGTGGGAGTAAGATTGGCTCATTGCCTGACTAAGACACTCAATAATATCCACTTTGGTGAGATTGTCGTGTGGTCAGACAATGAGGCAGTCTTACAATGGGTAAGAAACAACAATAATAAAACTCCCTACGTCAGTAATCGTGTTAGGGAAATTCATGAGTTATCTGCTGGATATAAATTCAGACATGTTCCTACTAAGGACAATCCTGCAGATTATTTATCCCGAGGATTAACACTAAAACAACTTATCAGGTCTTCGCTGTGGTTCAATGGACCTTCATGGCTTGTTGGTGGTCAGTGGCCCAAACAAAAGCCACAAGTCATAGTGACCAATATCACCACTCCCATGAAAGAACCAGAACCTCAACGAATCTTAGCCATTGATCCTCACCATTATTCTAACTTAAGTAAGTTATTAAGAGTGACAGCACATGTGTTTGACTTTCTTGCTAAGATAGGAATCCGACATAAGTTTCCCAATCCTATCCTCTACTGGATCAAACGTGCACAACAAGAGACATATGGAAGCGAATATGAAAATCTTCCAGATAAATTAACTAAGTCTCTAGGTATCTGGTATGATGCCAACACTCATAATATACTGAGGTGTGGAGGACGTTTGCTTCATGCAAAAATTGATCTGGACACAAAGAATCCAATTCTTCTATCACGTCACCACATCATTACCAAACTTCTAGTTTTACATCACCATCAATATGGTACTTTACATGGTGGAGTGTTAGATACTCTCACCGACCTTAGACAGAAATACTGGCTTCCTCAAGGTCGTCAGACAGTCAAGTCAATTATTAAATTCTGTGTAATCTGCAAAAGATACGATGCTAGAGTATGTCCTTACCCAGGACCTCCACCACTCCCTGAAGAAAGAGTGGTTCATCTTCGTCCCTTTGAAACCACTGGTGTTGATTACACAGGAGCCTTGCTTCTCACTGGCAACCCAGATAAGATACCAGTGAAAGCTTACATTTGCCTCTTTACGTGTGCTACTACCAGAGGCGTACATATAGAAGTGACTTCAGATATGAGTGCTTAAGCCTTCCGCAGATTTGCAGCTCGCAGATCTTGTCCCAAACTAATGATATCGGACAATGGTTCCAATTTTGTGGCAGGAGAAGCCTGTCTGCGAGAAGTATGGAATCATCCAGAAGTACAGTCAGTCCTGCAGAGACGACAATGTCACTGGAAATTTATAGCTCCAAGAGCCCCTTGGCAAGGTGGGTTCTACGAACGAATGATAGGAACTGTCAAGAAGTGTTTAAGAAAAACCTTACATCGACAGAAAATTAGTTACTCCGAACTCCAAACAATTGTTGTGGAAATCGAGGCGCGAGTCAATAACCGCCCATTAACATACCTGTCCGATGATTCCTCACAGAGAGAACCTCTGAGTCCCTCACACTTGATACATGGAGGCCTGCTGAGTCCTCTCATACCTTTAGCAGAAGAGGACCCCGTCGACCCTTCACACGTAACCAGGAGTGACTTGGTAGAAAGTTACCAACATCTCTCAAGAGTCATTGAAAGGTGGAATGAGGTGTGGACTCGAGAATACCTCACAGCTCTACGAGAGTACCACTACGGAGCTTCGAGTCCTTATAATAAAGTACAACTTAAACCAGGGGACCTAGTATTGGTTGACAGTGATGGACCAAGGTCAGAGTGGCCCATAGGCAAAATTGTTGCTATCCATCCAGATCATCAAGGTATCCTGAGAGTAATGAAAGTTTTATGCTGAGGCAACACTACCCTAAAAACTTTAGAGAAGTTGGTACCTCTCGAATTAGCAGAACGAGAGTGTTTGCCAGAACCAGCTTCACCAGTAGTTTCCGAGGACAGCGATTCTGATCCACCGAGCAACCGCCCCACTAGAGCTGCTGCTCGACAATGCAAGCGGAAACTACAAGCCTATTACAGCTCTGACCAAGAGCAAATCCCTTTCCATCCAATTTAATTAATCATGATGATACTGTGGTGTGATGTCAAGTAACAAATCATTACAAGTCACTATGACCCAGGACATTCTCATCACAGTGGATTCTCAGTTATTTAAATTCTTAATTGTTGTATAGGCTATAAATAACATTATTTGTCTAGAGTATCTGAGAGTTTACTAGACTTTCAGACTTAGTAACATAAACATTACATGTCATAGCGACACCAGTCACAGAGTTTATTGTAAGCCTTCTTAGTTATTAGCTTTAGGTAATTCATAATAACATGTTCCATTTAACATGAAATCTGCAAGACTTAAGTTTCTTGTATGTCCTTGACAAATACGGGACATCCGTTACGTGTGTACTAACATACTAATATTAATACCAACTTCGGGATGGGTATGTCAGTACTCAACATTACACTGCGACCCGATAAATCTCCCCCCGGAGTTATGTTGGAAATTTCCAACACTAATACAATACTGTTGTATTATTATTAATTATTACTAAAATCTACTAATTACTGTAGTAACTAAAATTAACCAACAGTAGGGTTCACATGAACTAATAATTGTATCTGTGCAATAATGCTAGAATTCTTATGTAACCAAACACCAGTATTGCGCCAGATTGTACTAAAATAAACACATTTATATCCAGTGTGTTAGAGAATTGAGTTTGATTCTCTAAAAACAACAGTATTCTGTGTGATAATTGTTTACCGATAACATGACTCCCAAATAATGCCAAATCGACAGTTTCTAGTTACAACTGTTATCTGGTAATAAATTTAACGTCATGCGTGAATGCCATGGAGAGAATTAAAATCATCTCCATTTCTCGTTTACCATCGTAAGACGAGAAAGTAATAATATTTAACTCCCTAGAATTATAACCCAGTCTTTATCAAAGCATTTTAGCCACAACTGCGAGAAATAATATTATTCGTGATAAATAATTTGTATGGCGAATGCGAGACGCCGGGGAGGGAGAGACGCCATTAGAGAACGTGTGGATACGCCAGCATGAGAGGAAGGCGCCTGAGTGCAGCGTGAAGACTTGTTGTGGAATTGAGCAACTCGTTTGGTGTCAGAGTCTAGGATACGTTGTGGTGAATCGTCAGCAAGATTTAACCTGACATTCAGCCCGGAACTTGTCAATTTGTTCTACGTAATCCATCGTGACCGGCCAGATAAGCGCGTCGACATCCAAGCCAAGCTAGCCACCACGTGTGCCATTGTGACGCTAGAGCCTGGGACACGAGTTTCGACAAGCTTCAACTTATACAGTGTCCTATTAGCTAAGTACACATATAACTCCCTTTTGATGCATCATTAGAGATTGTATATAGCAGGGTAGCTTGTCGTCGCACCGAGCGACATAAATAAAACACACGTTAGTAATTTCTATTACTTTCATTTCCAATTTCTTGAATATAGGTATTTAGTAGCCTAATACATTGCTACGTAATATATCTTAATTTACAGCCTGCGTGTGAGGAATTCCACGAGCTGTTACTTTACCCGTGTTATTCATCTCCCAGTGTTCTACGAAGAATTCCGGAGATCCCGAGGATGATTCGTAACTGATGTCTTTGAAAACGTCTTCAAGCTAAGACTTTTTCGTATTTCTTTATTATTGAAATTATCTGTATTTGATTGTCATTATTGAGTACTGTGCACTGGAAGTAACACGTGTTTATTATAATTATCCATTTCTGATATTCATGATCTATATTCTTATTGGTGACAAATTTACTATTGATTCTCTAATTGGTCATAAGATTAGGTTATTACACAATAACCTGGTGTACGAACCACACTAGTTCCTAGACATATTTGCAGTTCTAGCAATAACCCCCCAATCTAGGTGTTTGAGGCTTTGATTCAAGTAAATTATTTATACAGCCCATTAATCATTCAAGTGATTATATTTTCTAGTATTTATCCATAGTCACTGGTTCCTCTAGGAATTTGTAATGATCACATTTTATTAGTTTCCCTCTTTACTATAAAAGCGGGTGGTCCTTCGTAATTGATTTCATTACTTTAATAATTAAATAAATAGAGTCAAGCCCCAAATGTCCCACAGTGAGTGACTAGTGTGTGACTTGTGTGTGACTGGTGTGAGACTGATGTGTGACATGTGTGTGACTGATGTGTGCCTTGTGTGTGACTGATGTGTGACTGATGTCTGATTGGTGTGTGACTTGTGTGTGACTGGTGTGTGACTGATGAGTGACTGGTGTGTGACTGATGTGTGACTGGTGTGTGACTTGTGTGTGACTGGTGTGTGACTGGTGTGTGACTGATATGCGACTGGTGTTTGACTGATGTGTGACGGGTGTGTGACTTGTGTGTGACTTTTGTGACTGATTTGTGACTGGTGTGTAAATTGTGTGTGATTGGTGTGTGACTGGTGTTTTACTTCTGTGTGATTGGTGTGTGACTGGTGTGTGACTGATGTATGTGACTGGCCTGTGACTGGTGTGTGACTAGTGTGTGACTGATGTGTGACTTGTGTGTGCCTGGTGTTTGACTGGTGTGTAATTGGTGTGTGACTTGTGTGTGACTGGTGTGTGTCTGGTGATTGACTGGTGTGTGACTGGTGTGTGACTGATGTGTGACTGGTGTGTGACTTTTTTGGGACTTCTGTGAGACTGATGTGTGACTGGTATGTGACTTGTGTGTGACTGATGTGTGACTGGTGTGTGACTTGTTTGTGACTTCTTTGTTACTGCTGTGTGACTGATGTGTGACTTGTGTGTGACTGATGTGTGACTGGTGTGTGACTGATGTGTGACTAGTGTGTGACTTTTGTGTGATTTGTGTGTGACTGGTGTTTGACTTGTATGTGACTAATGTGTGACTGGTGTGTGACTAAATTGTGATTGGTGTGTGACAGATGTGTGACATGTGTGTGACTGATGTGTGACTTGTGTGTCACTGATGTGTGACTGATGTGTGACTGGTGTGTAACATGTGTGTGACTGGTGTTTGGCTGATAAGTGACTGGTGTGTGACTGATCTGTGACTGGTGTGTGACTGGTGTGTGACTGGTGTGTAACTTCTGTGTGAATGATGTATGACTTGTGTGTAACTGATGTGTGAATGATGTGTGACTGGTGTGTGACTTATGTGTGACTGGTGTGTGGCTGGTATGTGACTAATGTGTGGCTGGTGTGTGACTGATGTGTGACTGATGTGGGACTTGTGTGTGACTGGTGTGTGACTTGTGTGTGACTTGTGTGTGACTGGTGTGTGACTGATGTGTGAATTGTGTGTGACTGGTGTGTGACTGGTGCGTGACTAGTGTGTGACTGATGTGTGACTAGTGTGTGACTGAAGTGTGACTGATGTGTGACTGGCGTGTGACTGGTGTGTGACTGATGTGTGACTGAAGTGTGACTGATGTGTGACTTGTGTGTGACTCTTTTGTGACTGATGTGTGACTGGTGTGTGTAAATTGTGTGTGACTGGTGTGTGACTGGTGTTTTACTTCTGTGTGATTGGTGTGTGACTGATGTGTGACTAGTGTGTGACTGGTGTATGACTTGTATGTGACTGGTGTGTGACTGGTGTGTGACTGATGTATGTGACTGGTTTGTGACTGGTGTGTGACTGGTGTGTTTTACTGGTGTGTGACTGGTGTGTGACTTGTGTGTGCCTGGTGTTTGACTGGTGTGTAATTGGTGTGTGACTTGTGTGTGACTGGTGTGTGACTGATTTGTGAATTGTGTGTGACGTGTGTGACTTGTGTGTGACTTTTGTGTGACTTGTGTGTGACTGGTGTTTGACTTGTATGTGACTAATGTTTGACTGGTGTGCGACTAAATTGTGACTGGTGTGTGACTTGTGTGTGACTTGTGTGTGATTGGCGTGTGACAGATGTGTGACATGTGTGTGACTGATGTGTGACTTGTGTGTCACTGATGTGTGACTGATGTGTGACTGGTGTGTAACATGTGTGTGACTGATGAGTGACTGGTGTGTGACTGATGTGTGACTGGTGTGTGACTTGTGTGTGACTGGTGTGTGACTGATGTGTGAGTGGTGTGTGACTGATTTGCGACTGGTGTGTGACTGATGTGTGACTGATGTGTGACTGGTGTGTGACTTGTGTGTGACTTTTGTGACTGATGTGTGACTGGTGTGTAAATTGTGTGTGACTGGTGTGTTACTGGTGTGTGACTGATATGTGACTGGTGTGTGACTAATGTGCGACTTATGTGTGACTGGTGTTTGACTTGTGTGTGACTAATGTGTGACTGTTGTGTGACTAGTGTGTGACCTGTGTGTGACTGGTGTGTGAATGATGTGTGACTGGTGTGTGACTTATGTGTGACTGGTGTGTGACTGATGTGTGACTGGTGTGTGACTGATGTGTGACTGATGTGGGACTTGTGTGTGAATGATGTATGACTTGTGTGTGACCGATGTGTGAATGATGTGTGACTGGTGTGTGACTTATGTGTGACTGGTGTGTGACTGATGTGTGACTGGTGTGTGACTGATGTGTGACTGGTGTGTGACTGATGTGTGACTGGTGTGTGACTTTTGTGTGACTTGTGTGTGACTGGTGTTTGACTTGTCTGTGACTAATGTGTGACTGGTGTGTGACTGGTGTGTGACTTGTGTGTGATTGGTGTGTGACAGATGTGTGACATGTGTGTGACTGATGTGTGACTTGTGTGTCACTGATGTGTGACTGATGTGTGACTGGTGTGTAACATGTGTGTGACTGGTGTTTGGCTGATAAGTGACTGGTGTGTGACTGATGTGTGACTGGTGTGTAACTTCTGTGTGAATGATGTATGACTTGTGTGTAACTGATGTGTGACTGGTGTGTGACTTATGTGTGACTGGTGTGTGGCTGGTATGTGACTAATGTGTGACTGGTGTGTGACTGATGTGTGACTGATGTGGGACTTGTGTGTGACTGGTGTGTGACTTGTGTGTGACTGGTGTGTGACTGGTGTGTGACTGGTGTGTGACTGATGTGTGACTTGTGTGTGACTGGTGTGTGACTGGTGCGTAATTTGTGTGTGACTGATGTGTGACTAGTGTGTGACTGGTGTGTGACTGATGTGTGACTGAAGTGTGACTGATGTGTGACTGGTGTGTGACTGGTGTGTGACTGATGTGTGACTGAAGTGTGACTGATGTGTGACTTGTGTGTGACTCTTTTGTGACTGATGTGTGACTGGTGTGTAAATTGTGTGTGACTGGTGTTTTACTTCTGTGTGATTGGTGTGTGACTGATGTGTGACTAGTGTGTAACTGGTGTATGACTTGATGTGACTGGTGTGTGACTGGTGTGTGACTGATGTATGTGACTGGTTTGTGACTGGTGTGTGACTGGTGTGTGACTTGTGTGTTACTGGTGTGTGACTGGTGTGTGACTTGTGTGTGCCTGGTGTTTGACTGGTGTGTAATTGGTGTGTGACTTGTGTGTGACTGGTGTGTGACTGGTGTGTGACTGATTTGTGAATTGTGTGTGACTTGTGTGTGACTTGTGTGTGACTGATGTGTGACTGGTGTGTGACTGATGTGTGACTGGTGTGTGACTGGTGTGTGACTTTTGTGTGACTTGTGTGTGACTGGTGTTTGACTTGTATGTGACTAATGTGTGACTGGTGTGTGACTAAATTGTGACTGGTGTGTGACTTGTGTGTGATTGGCGTGTGACTGATGTGTGACATGTGTGTGACTGATGTGTGACTTGTGTGTCACTGATGTGTGACTGATGTGTGACTGGTGTGTAACATGTGTGTGACTGGTGTTTGGCTGATAAGTGACTGGTGTGTGACTGATCTGTGACTGGTGTGTGACTGGTGTGTAACTTCTGTGTGAATGATGTATGACTTGTGTGTAACTGATGTGTGAATGATGTGTGACTGGTGTGTGACTTATGTGTGACTGGTGTGTGGCTGGTATGTGACTAATGTGTGGCTGGTGTGTGACTGATGTGTGACTGATGTGGGACTTGTGTGTGACTGGTGTGTGACTTGTGTGTGACTTGTGTGTGACTGGTGTGTGACTGATGTGTGAATTGTGTGTGACTGGTGTGTGACTGGTGGGTGACTAGTGTGTGACTGATGTGTGACTAGTGTGTGACTGAAGTGTGACTGATGTGTGACTGGCGTGTGACTGGTGTGTGACTGATGTGTGACTGAAGTGTGACTGATGTGTGACTTGTGTGTGACTCTTTTGTGACTGATGTGTGACTGGTGTGTGTAAATTGTGTGTGACTGGTGTGTGACTGGTGTTTTACTTCTGTGTGATTGGTGTGTGACTGATGTGTGACTAGTGTGTGACTGGTGTATGACTTGTATGTGACTGGTGTGTGACTGGTGTGTGACTGATGTATGTGACTGGTTTGTGACTGGTGTGTGACTGGTGTGTTTTACTGGTGTGTGACTGGTGTGTGACTTGTGTGTGCCTGGTGTTTGACTGGTGTGTAATTGGTGTGTGACTTGTGTGTGACTGGTGTGTGACTGATTTGTGAATTGTGTGTGACGTGTGTGACTTGTGTGTGACTTTTGTGTGACTTGTGTGTGACTGGTGTTTGACTTGTATGTGACTAATGTTTGACTGGTGTGCGACTAAATTGTGACTGGTGTGTGACTTGTGTGTGACTTGTGTGTGATTGGCGTGTGACAGATGTGTGACATGTGTGTGACTGATGTGTGACTTGTGTGTCACTGATGTGTGACTGATGTGTGACTGGTGTGTAACATGTGTGTGACTGATGAGTGACTGGTGTGTGACTGATGTGTGACTGGTGTGTGACTTGTGTGTGACTGGTGTGTGACTGATGTGTGAGTGGTGTGTGACTGATTTGCGACTGGTGTGTGACTGATGTGTGACTGATGTGTGACTGGTGTGTGACTTGTGTGTGACTTTTGTGACTGATGTGTGACTGGTGTGTAAATTGTGTGTGACTGGTGTGTTACTGGTGTGTGACTGATATGTGACTGGTGTGTGACTAATGTGCGACTTATGTGTGACTGGTGTTTGACTTGTGTGTGACTAATGTGTGACTGTTGTGTGACTAGTGTGTGACCTGTGTGTGACTGGTGTGTGAATGATGTGTGACTGGTGTGTGACTTATGTGTGACTGGTGTGTGACTGATGTGTGACTGGTGTGTGACTGATGTGTGACTGATGTGGGACTTGTGTGTGAATGATGTATGACTTGTGTGTGACCGATGTGTGAATGATGTGTGACTGGTGTGTGACTTATGTGTGACTGGTGTGTGACTGATGTGTGACTGGTGTGTGACTGATGTGTGACTGGTGTGTGACTGATGTGTGACTGGTGTGTGACTTTTGTGTGACTTGTGTGTGACTGGTGTTTGACTTGTCTGTGACTAATGTGTGACTGGTGTGTGACTGGTGTGTGACTTGTGTGTGATTGGTGTGTGACAGATGTGTGACATGTGTGTGACTGATGTGTGACTTGTGTGTCACTGATGTGTGACTGATGTGTGACTGGTGTGTAACATGTGTGTGACTGGTGTTTGGCTGATAAGTGACTGGTGTGTGACTGATGTGTGACTGGTGTGTGACTGGTGTGTAACTTCTGTGTGAATGATGTATGACTTGTGTGTAACTGATGTGTGACTGGTGTGTGACTTATGTGTGACTGGTGTGTGGCTGGTATGTGACTAATGTGTGACTGGTGTGTGACTGATGTGTGACTGATGTGGGACTTGTGTGTGATTGGTGTGTGACTTGTGTGTGACTTGTGTGTGACTGGTGTGTGACTGGTGTGTGACTGGTGTGTGACTGATGTGTGACTTGTGTGTGACTGGTGTGTGACTGGTGCGTAATTTGTGTGTGACTGATGTGTGACTAGTGTGTGACTGGTGTGTGACTGATGTGTGACTGAAGTGTGACTGATGTGTGACTGGTGTGTGACTGGTGTGTGACTGATGTGTGACTGAAGTGTGACTGATGTGTGACTTGTGTGTGACTCTTTTGTGACTGATGTGTGACTGGTGTGTAAATTGTGTGTGACTGGTGTTTTACTTCTGTGTGATTGGTGTGTGACTGATGTGTGACTAGTGTGTAACTGGTGTATGACTTGATGTGACTGGTGTGTGACTGGTGTGTGACTGATGTATGTGACTGGTGTGTGACTGGTGTGTGACTTGTGTGTTACTGGTGTGTGACTGGTGTGTGACTTGTGTGTGCCTGGTGTTTGACTGGTGTGTAATTGGTGTGTGACTTGTGTGTGACTGGTGTGTGACTGGTGTGTGACTGATTTGTGAATTGTGTGTGACTTGTGTGTGACTTGTGTGTGACTGATGTGTGACTGGTGTGTGACTGATGTGTGACTGGTGTGTGACTGGTGTGTGACTTTTGTGTGACTTGTGTGTGACTGGTGTTTGACTTGTATGTGACTAATGTGTGACTGGTGTGTGACTAAATTGTGACTGGTGTGTGACTTGTGTGTGATTGGCGTGTGACTGATGTGTGACATGTGTGTGACTGATGTGTGACTTGTGTGTCACTGATGTGTGACTGATGTGTGACTGGTGTGTAACATGTGTGTGACTGGTGTGTGACTGATGAGTGACTGGTGTGTGACTGATGTGTGACTGGTGTGTGACTTGTGTGTGACTGGTGTGTGACTGATGTGTGACTGGTGTGTGACTGATTTGCGACTGGTGTGTGACTGATGTGTGACTGATGTGTGACTGGTGTGTGACTTGTGTGTGACTCTTTTGTGACTGATGTGTGACTGGTGTGTAAATTGTGTGTGACTGGTGTGTTACTGGTGTGTGACAGATATGTGACTGGTGAGTGACTGATGTGCGACTTATGTGTGACTGGTGTGTGCCTGGTGTGTTACTTGTGTGTGACTGGTGTTTGACTTGTGTGTGACTAATGTGTGACTGTTGTGTGACTAGTGTGTGACCTGTGTGTGACTGGTGTGTAACTGGTGTGTAACTTCTGTGTGAATGATGTATGACTTGTGTGTGACTGATGTGTGAATGATGTGTGACTGGTGTGTGACTTATGTGTGACTGGTGTGTGACTGATGTGTGACTGGTGTGGGACTGATGTGTGACTGATGTGGGACTTGTGTGTGACTGGTGTGTGACTTGTGTGTGACTGGTGTGTGACTGATGTGTGACTTGTGTGTGACTGGTATGTGACTGGTGCGTGATTTGTGTGTGACTGATGTGTGACTAGTGTGTGACTGGTGTGTTACTGCTGTGTGACTGATGAGTGACTTGTGTGTGACTTGTGTGTGACTGATGTGTGACGTGTGTGACTGATGTGTGACTGGTGTGTGACTGATGTGTGACTGGTGTGTGACTGATGTGTGACGGGTGTGTGACTTGTGTGTGACTCTTTTGTGACTGATGTGTGACTTGTGTGTGACTGGTGTGTGACTGGTGTGTGACTTGTGTGTGCCTGGTGTTTGACTGGTGTGTAATTGGTGTGTAATTGGTGTGTGACTTGTGTGTGACTGGTGTGTGTCTGGTGTTTGACTCGTGTGTGACTGGTGTGTGATTGATGTGTGAATTGTGTGTGACTGGTGTGTGACTGGTGTGTGACTTTTTTGGACTTCTGTGAGACTGATGTGTGACTGGTATGTGACTTGTGTGTGACTGGTGTGTGACTGATGTATGACTTGTGTGTGACTGGTGTGTGACTGATGTGTGACTGGTGTGTGACTGGTGTGTGACTTTTTTGGACTTCTGTGAGACTGATGTGTGACTGGTATGTGACTTGTGTGTGACTGGTGTGTGACTGGTGTGTGACTGATGTATGTGACTGGTTTGTGACTGGTGTGTGACTGGTGTGTGACATGTGTGTGACTCTTTTGTGACTGATGTGTGACTGGTGTGTAAATTGTGTGTGACTGGTGTGTGACTGGTGTTTTACTTCTGTGTGATTGGTGTGTGACTGATGTGTGACTAGTGTGTAACTGGTGTATGACTTGTATGTGACTGGTGTGTGACTGGTGTGTGACTGATGTATGTGACTGGTTTGTGACTGGTGTGTGACTGGTGTGTGACTTGTGTGTTACTGGTGTGTGACTGGTGTGTGACTTGTATGTGCCTGGTGTTTGACTGGTGTGTAATTGGTGTGTGACTTGTGTGTGACTAGTGTGTGACTGGTGTGTGACTGATGTGTGAATTGTGTGTGACTGGTGTGTGACTTGTTTGGGACTTCTGTGAGACTGATGTGTGACTGATGAGAGACTTGTGTGTGACTTGTGTGTGACTGATGTGTGACTAGTGTGTGACTGATGTGTGACTTGTTTGTGACTTCTGTATTACTGCTGTGTGACTGATGAGTGACTTGTGTGTGACTTGTGTGTGACTGATGTGTGACTGGTGTGTGACTGATGTGTGACTGGTGTGTGACTGATGTGTGACGGGTGTGTGACTTGTGTGTGACTCTTTTGTGATTGATGTGTGACTGGTGTGTAAATTGTGTGTGACTGGTGTGTGACTGGTGGTTTACTTCTGTGTGATTGGTGTGTGACTGATGTGTGACTAGTGTGTGACTGGTGTATGACTGGTGTGTTACTTGTGTGTGACTGGTGTTTGACTTGTGTGTGACTAATGTGTGACTGTTGTGTGACTAGTGTGTGACCTGTGTGTGACTGGTGTGTAACTGGTGTGTAACTTCTGTGTGAATGATGTATGACTTGTGTGTGACTGATGTGTGAATGATGTGTGACTGGTGTGTGACTTATGTGTGACTGGTGTGTGACTGATGTGTGACTGATGTGGGCCTTGTGTGTGACTGGTGTGTGACTTGTGTGTGACTGGTGTGTGACTGATGTGTGACTTGTGTGTGACTGGTATGTGACTGGTGCGTGATTTGTGTGTGACTGATGTGTGACTAGTGTGTGACTGGTGTGTTACTGCTGTGTGACTGATGAGTGACTTGTGTGTGACTTGTGTGTGACTGATGTGTGACGTGTGTGACTGATGTGTGACTGGTGTGTGACTGATGTGTGACTGGTGTGTGACTGATGTGTGACGGGTGTGTGACTTGTGTGTGACTCTTTTGTGACTGATGTGTGACTTGTGTGTGACTGGTGTGTGACTTGTGTGTGCCTGGTGTTTGACTGGTGTGTAATTGGTGTGTGACTTGTGTGTGACTGGTGTGTGTCTGGTGTTTGACTCGTGTGTGACTGGTGTGTGATTGATGTGTGAATTGTGTGTGACTGGTGTGTGACTGGTGTGTGACTTTTTTGGACTTCTGTGAGACTGATGTGTGACTGGTATGTGCTTGTGTGTGACTGGTGTGTGACTGATGTGTGACTTGTGTGTGACTGGTGTGTGACTGTTATGTGACTGGTGTGTGACTGGTGTGTGACTTTTTTGGACTTCTGTGAGACTGATGTGTGACTGGTATGTGACTTGTGTGTGACTGGTGTGTGACTGGTGTGTGACTGATGTATGTGACTGGTTTGTGACTGGTGTGTGACTGGTGTGTGACATGTGTGTGACTCTTTTGTGACTGATGTGTGACTGGTGTGTAAATTGTGTGTGACTGGTGTGTGACTGGTGTTTTACTTCTGTGTGATTGGTGTGTGACTGATGTGTGACTAGTGTGTAACTGGTGTATGACTTGTATGTGACTGGTGTGTGACTGGTGTGTGACTGATGTATGTGACTGGTTTGTGACTGGTGTGTGACTGGTGTGTGACTTAAGTGTTACTGGTGTGTGACTGGTGACTGGTGTGTGACTTGTATGTGCCTGGTGTTTGACTGGTGTGAAATTGGTGTGTGACTTGTGTGTGACTAGTGTGTGACTGGTGTGTGACTGATGTGTGAATTGTGTGTGACTGGTGTGTGACTTGTTTGGGACTTCTGTGAGACTGATGTGTGACTGATGAGAGACTTGTGTGTGACTTGTGTGTGACTGATGTGTGACTAGTGTGTGACTGATGTGTGACTTGTTTGTGACTTCTGTATTACTGCTGTGTGACTGATGAGTGACTTGTGTGTGTCTTGTGTGTGACTGATGTGTGACGTGTGTGACTGATGTGTGACTGGTGTGTGACTGATGTGTGACTGGTGTGTGACTGATGTGTGACGGGTGTGTGACTTGTGTGTGACTCTTTTGTGATTGATGTGTGACTGGTGTGTAAATTGTGTGTGACTGGTGTGTGACTGGTGGTTTACTTCTGTGTGATTGGTGTGTGACTGATGTGTGACTAGTGTGTGACTGGTGTATGACTGGTGTGTGACTGATGTATGTGATTGGTTTGTGACTGGTGTGTGACTTGTGTATTACTGGTGTGTGATTTCTGTGTGAATGGTGTGTGACTTGTGTGTGATTGGTGTGTGACTGATATGTGACTGGTGTGAGAGTGATGTGCGACTGATGTGTGACTGGTGTGTGCCTGGTGTGTGACTTGTGTGTGACTTGTGTGTGACTGGTGTTTGACTTGTGTGTGACTAATGTGTGACTGGTGTGTTACTAGTGTGTGACTTGTGTGTGACTTGTGTTTGACTTGTGTGTGACTGGCGTGTGACTGGTATGTGACTGATGTGTAACTTCTGTGTGACTGATGTATGACTTGTGTGTGACTGATGTGTGAATGATGTGTGACTGGGGTGTGACTTGTGTGTGACTGGTGTGTGACTGATGTGTGACTGGTCTGTGACTATTGTTTGACTGGTGTGTGACTGGTGTGTGACTGATGTGTGACTGATGTGGGACTTGTGTGTGACTGGTGTGTGACTTGTGTGTTACTTGAGTCTGACTGTTGTGTGACTGGTGTGTGACTGATGTGTGACTTGTTTGTGACTGATGTGTGACTGGTGTATGACTGATGTGTTACTGGTGTGTAAATTGTGTGTGATTGGTGGGTGACTGGTGTGTAAATTGTGTGTGATTGGTGTGTGACTGGTGTATAACTTCTGTGTGATTGGTGTGTGACTGATGTGTGACTAGTGTGTGACTGGTGTATGACTGGTGTGTGACTGATGTATGTGACTGGTTTGTGACTGGTGTGTGACTGGTGTGTGACTTGTGTGTGCCTGGTGTTTGACTGGTGTGTAATTGGTGTGTGACTTGTGTGTGACTGGTGTGTGTCTGGTGTGTGACTTTTTTGGACTTCTGTGAGACTGATGTGTGACTGGTATGTGACTTGTGTGTGACTGGTGTGTGACTGATGTGTGACTGGTGTTTGACTTGTATGTGACTAATGTGTGACTGGTGTGTGACTTGTGTGTGACTTGTGTGTGACTTGTGTGTGAGTGGTGAGTGACTTGTGTGTGACTTGTGTGTGACTGGTGTGAGACTGATGTGTGACATGTGTGTGACTGATGTGTGCCTTGTGTGTGATTGATGTGTGACTGATTTGTGATTGGTGTGTGACTTGTGTGTGACTGGTGTGTGACTGATGAGTGACTGGTGTGTGACTGATGTGTGACTGGTGTGTGACTTGTGTGTGACTGGTGTGTGACTGATGTGTGACTGGTGTGTGACTGATATGCGACTGGTGTGTGACTGATGTGTGACTGATGTGTGACTGGTGTGTGACTTGTGTGTGACTCTTTTGTGACTGATGTGTGACTGGTTTGTAAATTGTGTGTGACTGGTGTGTGACTGGTGTTTTACTTCTGTGTGATTGGTGTGTGACTGATGTGTGACTAGTGTGTGACTGGTGTATGACTTGTGTGTGACTGGTGTGTGACTGGTGTGTGACTGATGTATGTGACTGGTTTGTGACTGGTGTGTGACTGGTGTGTGACTTGTGTGTGACTGGTGTGTGACTGGTGTGTGACTTGTGTGTGACTGGTGTGTGTCTGGTGTTTGACTGGTGTGTGACATGTGTAACTTCTGTTTGACTGATGTATGACTTGTGTGTGACTGATGTGTGAATGATGTGTGACTGGTGTGTGAGTGGTGTGTGACTGATGTATGACTTGTGTGTGACTGATGTGTGAATGATGTGTGACTGGTGTGTGACTTGTGTGTGACTGGTGTGTGACTGATGTGTGACTGGTCTGTGACTAATGTTTGACTGGTGTGTGACTGGTGTGTGGCTAATGTGTGACTGATGTGGGACTTGTGTGTGACTGGTGTGTGACTTGTGTGTGGCTGGTGTGTGACTGATATGTGACTGGTGTGTGAGTGATGTGCGACTGAAGTGTGACTGGTGTGTGCCTGGTGTGTGACTTGTGTGTGACTGGTGTTTGACTTGTGTGTGACTAATATGTGACTGGTGTGTGACTAGTGTGTGACTTGTGTGTGACTTGTGTGTGACTTGTGTGTGACTGGTGTGTGACTGGTGTGTGACTGGTGTGTGACATGTGTAACTTCTGTGTGACTGATGTATGACTTGTGTGTGACTGATGTGTGAATGATGTGTGACTGGTGTGTGACTGGTGTGTGACTGATGTATGACTTGTGTGTGACTGATGTGTGAATGATGTGTGAATGGTGTGTGACTTGTGAGTGACTGGTGTGTGACTGATGTGTGACTGGTCTGTGACTAATGTTTGACTGGTGTGTGACTGGTGTGTGACTGATTTGTGACTGATGTGGGACTTGTGTGTGACTGGTGTGTGACTTGTGTGTGTCTGGTGTGTGACTTGTGTGTTACTTGAGTCTGACTGTTGTGTGACTGGTGATGACTGATGTGTGACTGATGTGTGACTTGTTTGTGACTGATGTGTGACTGGTGTGTGACTAATGTGTGACTAGTGTGTGACTGGTGTGTGACTTGTGTGTGACTTGTGTGTGTTACTGGTGTGTGATTTGTGTGACTGGTGTGTGACTTGTGTGTGACTGGTGTGTGACTTGTGTGTGAATGGTGTGTGACTGATGTGTGACTTGAGTGTGGCTGGTGTTTGCCTTGTATGTGACTAATGTGTGACTGGTGTGTGACTAAAGTTTGACTTGTGTGTGACTTGTGTGTGAGTGGTGAGTGACTTGTGTGTGACTTGTGTGTGACTGGTGTGTGACTGGTGTGTGACTTGTGTGTGACTGGTGTGTGACTGGTGTGTGACTTGTGTGTGACTGGTGTGTGACTGGTGTGTGACTGATGTGTGAATTGTGTGTGACTGTTTTGTGACTGGTGTGTGACTTTTTTGGGACTTCTGTGAGACTGATATGTGACTGGTATGTGACTTGTGTGTGACTGATGTGTGACTGGTGTGTGACTGATGTGTGACTGGTGTGTGACTGATGTGTGACTTGTTTGTGACTTCTGTGTTACTGCTGTGTGAATGATGTGTGACTTGTGTGTGACTGATGTGTTACTTGTGTGTGACTGATGTGTGACTGGTGTGTGACTGGTGTGTGACTTTTGTGTGACTTTTGTGTGACTTGTGTGTGAGTGGTGTTTGATTTGTATGTGACTAATGTATGACTGGTGTGTGACTAAATTGTGACTGGTGTGTGACTTGTGTGTGACTTGTGTGTGATTGGTGTGTGACAGATGTGTGACATGTGTGTGTGACTTGTGTGTCTCTGATGTGTGACTGGTGTGTGACATGCGTGTGACTGGTGTGTGACTGATGAGTGACTGGTGTGTGACTGATGTGTGACTGGTGTGTGACTTGTGTGTGACTGGTGTGTGACTGATGTGTGACTGGTGTGTGACTGATGTGTGACTGGTGTGTGACTTGTGTGTGACTGGTGTGTGGCTGATGTGTCACTGGTGTGTGACTGATGAGTGACTGGTGTGTGACTGATATGTGACTGGTGTGTGACTTGTGTGTGACTGGTGTGTGACTGATGTGTGACTGGTGTGTGACTTGTGTGTGACTCTTTTGTGACTGATGTGTGACTGGTGTGTAAATTGTGTGTGACTGGTGTGTGACTGGTGTTTTACTTCTGTGTGATTGGTGTGTGACTGATGTGTGACTATTGTGTGACTGGTGTATGAATTGTATGTGACTGGTTTGTGACTGGTGTGTGACTGGTGTGTGACTTGTGTGTTACTGGTGTGTGACTGGTGTGTGACTTGTGGGTGACTGGTGTGTGACTGGTAAGTGACATGTGTAACTTCTGTGTGACTGATGGATGACTTGTGTGTGACTGATGTGTGAATGATGTGTGACTGGTGTGTGACTGGTGTGTGACTGATGTATGACTTGTGTGTGACATGTGTGAATGATGTGTGACTGGTATGTGACTTGTGTGTTACTGGTGTGTGACTGATGTGTGACTGGTCTGTGACTAATGTTTGACTGGTGTGTGACTGGTGTGTGACTGATGTGTGACTGATGTGGGACTTGTGTGTGACTGGTGTGTGACTTGTGTGTGGCTGGTGTGTGACTTGTGTGTTACTTGAGTCTGACTGTTGTGTGACTTGTGTGTGACTGATGTGTAACTGATGTGTGACTTGTGTGTGACTGGTGTGTGTCTGGTGTTTGACTGGTGTGTGACTGGTGTGTGACTGATGTGTGACTGGTGTGTGACTAGTGTGTGACTTGTGTGTGACTTGTGTGTGACTGGTGTGTGACTGGTGTGTAACTGGTGTGTGACATGTGTGTTACTTGAGTCTGACTGTTGTGTGACTGGTGTTTGACTGGTGTGTAATTGGTGTGTGACTTGTGTGTGACTGGTGTGTGTCTGGTGTGTGACTGATGTATGTGACTGGTTTGTGACTGGTGTGTGACTGGTGTGTGACTTGTGTGTTACTGGTGTGTGACTGGTGTGTGACTTGTGTGTGCCTGGTGTTTGACTGGTGTGTAATTGGTGTGTGACTTGTGTGTGACTGGTGTGTGACTGGTGTGTGACTGGTGTGTGACATGTGTGTTACTTGAGTCTGACTGTTGTGTGACTGGTGTTTGACTAGTGTGTGACTGGTGTGTGACTGATGTGTGACTTGTTTGTGACTTCTGTGTTACTGCTGTGTGAATGATGTGTGACTTGTGTGTGACTGATGTGTTACTTGTTTGTGACTGATGTGTGACTGGTGTGTGACTGGTGTGTGACTTTTGTGTGACTTTTGTGTGACTTGTGTGTGAGTGGTGTTTGATTTGTATGTGACTAATGTGTGACTGGTGTGTGACTAAATTGTGACTGGTGTGTGACTTGTGTGTCTCTGATGTGTGACTGGTGTGTGACATGCGTGTGACTGGTGTGTGACTGATGAGTGACTGGTGTGTGACTGATGTGTGACTGGTGTGTGACTTGTGTGTGACTGGTGTGTGACTGATGTGTGACTGGTGTGTGACTGATGTGTGACTGGTGTGTGACTTGTGTGTGACTGGTGTGTGGCTGATGTGTCACTGGTGTGTGACTGATGAGTGACTGGTGTGTGACTGATGTGTGACTGGTGTGTGACTTGTGTGTGACTGGTGTGTGACTGATGTGTGACTGGTGTGTGACTTGTGTGTGACTCTTTTGTGACTGATGTGTGACTGGTGTGTAAATTGTGTGTGACTGGTGTGTGACTGGTGTTTTACTTCTGTGTGATTGGTGTGTGACTGATGTGTGACTATTGTGTGACTGGTGTATGAATTGTATGTGACTGGTTTGTGACTGGTGTGTGACTGGTGTGTGACTTGTGTGTTACTGGTGTGTGACTGGTGTGTGACTTGTGGGTGACTGGTGTGTGACTGGTAAGTGACATGTGTAACTTCTGTGTGACTGATGGATGACTTGTGTGTGACTGATGTGTGAATGATGTGTGACTGGTGTGTGACTGGTGTGTGACTGATGTATGACTTGTGTGTGACATGTGTGAATGATGTGTGACTGGTAAGTGACTTGTGTGTTACTGGTGTGTGACTGATGTGTGACTGGTCTGTGACTAATGTTTGACTGGTGTGTGACTGGTGTGTGACTGATGTGTGACTGATGTGGGACTTGTGTGTGACTGGTGTGTGACTTGTGTGTGGCTGGTGTGTGACTTGTGTGTTACTTGAGTCTGACTGTTGTGTGACTGGTGTGTGACTGATGTGTAACTGATGTGTGACTTGTGTGTGACTGGTGTGTGTCTGGTGTTTGACTGGTGTGTGACTGGTGTGTGACTGATGGGTGACTGGTGTGTGACTAGTGTGTGACTTGTGTGTGACTTGTGTGTGACTGGTGTGTGACTGGTGTGTAACTGGTGTGTGACATGTGTGTTACTTGAGTCTGACTGTTGTGTGACTGGTGTTTGACTGGTGTGTAATTGGTGTGTGACTTGTGTGTGACTGGTGTGTGTCTGGTGTGTGACTGATGTATGTGACTGGTTTGTGACTGGTGTGTGACTGGTGTGTGACTTGTGTGTTACTGGTGTGTGACTGGTGTGTGACTTGTGTGTGCCTGGTGTTTGACTGGTGTGTAATTGGTGTGTGACTTGTGTGTGACTGGTGTGTGACTGGTGTGTGACTGGTGTGTGACATGTGTGTTACTTGAGTCTGACTGTTGTGTGACTGGTGTTTGACTGGTGTGTGACATGTGTAACTTCTGTGTGACTGATGTATGACTTGTGTGTGACTGATGTGTGAATGATGTGTGACTGGTGTGTGCGTGGTGTGTGACTGATGTATGACTTTTGTGTGACTGATGTGTGAATGATGTGTGACTGGTGTGTGACTTGTGAGTGACTGGTGTGTGACTGATGTGTGACTGGTCTGTGACTAATGTTTGACTGGTGTGTGACTGGTGTGTGACTGATTTGTGACTGATGTGGGACTTGTGTGTGACTGGTGTGTGACTTGTGTGTGTCTGGTGTGTGACTTGTGTGTTACTTGAGTCTGACTGTTGTGTGACTGGTGATGACTGATGTGTGACTGATGTGTGACTTGTTTGTGACTGATGTGTGACTGGTGTGTGACTAATGTGTGACTGGTGTGTGACTGGTGTGTGACTTGTGTGTGACTTGTGTGTGTTACTGGTGTGTGATTTGTGTGACTGGTGTGTGACTTGTGTGTGACTGGTGTGTGACTTGTGTGTGAATGGTGTGTGACTGATGTGTGACTTGAGTGTGGCTGGTGTTTGCCTTGTATGTGACTAATGTGTGACTGGTGTGTGACTAAAGTGTGACTTGTGTGTGACTTGTGTGTGAGTCGTGAGTGACTTGTGTGTGACTTGTGTGTGACTGGTGTGTGACTGGTGTGTGACTTGTGTGTGACTGGTGTGTGACTGGTGTGTGACTGGTGTGTGACTGGTGTGTGACTGGTGTGTGACTGATGTGTGAATTGTGTGTGACTGTTTTGTGACTGGTGTGTGACTTTTTTGGGACTTCTGTGAGACTGATATGTGACTGGTATGTGACGTGTGTGTGACTGATGTGTGACTGGTGTGTGACTGATGTGTGACTGGTGTGTGACTGATGTGTGACTTGTTTGTGACTTCTGTGTTACTGCTGTGTGAATGATGTGTGACTTGTGTGTGACTGATGTGTTACTTGTGTGTGACTGATGTGTGACTGGTGTGTGACTGGTGTGTAACTTTTGTGTGACTTTTGTGTGACTTGTGTGTGAGTGGTGTTTGATTTGTATGTGACTAATGTGTGACTGGTGTGTGACTAAATTGTGACTGGTGTGTGACTTGTGTGTGACTTGTGTGTGATTGGTGTGTGACAGATGTGTGACATGTGTGTGTGACTTGTGTGTCTCTGATGTGTGACTGGTGTGTGACATGTGTGTGACTGGTGTGTGACTGATGAGTGACTGGTGTGTGACTGATGTGTGACTGGTGTGTGACTTGTGTGTGACTGGTGTGTGACTGATGTGTGACTGGTGTGTGACTGATGTGTGACTGGTGTGTGACTGATGTGTGACTGGTGTGTGACTTGTGTGTGACTGGTGTGTGGCTGATGTGTCACTGGTGTGTGACTGATGAGTGACTGGTGTGTGACTGATGTGTGACTGGTGTGTGACTTGTGTGTGACTGGTGTGTGACTGATGTGTGACTGGTGTGTGACTTGTGTGTGACTCTTTTGTGACTGATGTGTGACTGGTGTGTAAATTGTGTGTGACTGGTGTGTGACTGGTGTTTTACTTCTGTGTGATTGGTGTGTGACTGATGTGTGACTGGTTTGTGACTGGTGTGTGACTGGTGTGTGACTTGTGTGTTACTGGTGTGTGACTGGTGTGTGACTTGTGGGTGACTGGTGTGTGACTGGTGAGTGACATGTGTAACTTCTGTGTGACTGATGGATGACTTGTGTGTGACTGATGTGTGAATGATGTGTGACTGGTGTGTGACTGGTGTGTGACTGATGTATGACTTGTGTGTGACTGATGTGTGAATGATGTGTGACTGGTATGTGACTTGTGTGTGACTGGTGTGTGACTGATGTGTGACTGATGTGGGACTTGTGTGTGACTGGTGTGTGACTTGTGTGTGGCTGGTGTGTGACTTGTGTGTTACTTGAGTCTGACTGTTGTGTGACTGGTGTGTGACTGATGTGTGACTGATGTGTGACTTGTGTGTGACTGGTGTGTGTCTGGTGTTTGACTGGTGTGTGACTGGTGTGTGACTGATGTGTGACTGGTGTGTGACTGGTGTGTGACTGGTGTGTGACTAGTGTGTGACTTGTGTGTGACTTGTGTGTGACTGGTGTGTGACTGGTGTGTAACTGGTGTGTGACATGTGTGTTACTTGAGTCTGACTGTTGTGTGACTGGTGTTTGACTGGTGTGTAATTCGTGTGTGACTTGTGTGTGACTGGTGTGTGTCTGGTGTGTGACTGATGTATGTGACTGGTTTGTGACTGGTGTGTGACTGGTGTGTGACTTGTGTGTTACTGGTGTGTGACTGGTGTGTGACTTGTGTGTGCCTGGTGTTTGACTGGTGTGTAATTGGTGTGTGACTTGTGTGTGACTGGTGTGTGACTGGTGTGTGACATGTGTGTTACTTGAGTCTGACTGTTGTGTGACTGGTGTTTGACTAGTGTGTGACTGGTGTATGACTTGTATGTGACTGGTGTGTGACTGGTGTGTGACTGATGTGTGACTGGTGTGCGACTTGTGTGTGACTGGTGTGTGACTGATGTGTGACTGGTGTGTGACTTGTGTGTGACTCTTTTGTGACTGATGTGTGACTGGTGTGTAAATTGTGTGTGACTGGTGTGTGACTGGTGTTTTACTTCTGCGTGATTGGTGTGTGACTGATGTGTGACTAGTGTGTGACTGGTGTATGACTTGCATGTGACTGGTTTGTGACTGGTGTGTGACTGGTGTGTGACTTGTGTGTTACTGGTGTGTGACTGGTGTGTGACTTGTGGGTGACTGGTGTGTGACTGGTGAGTGACATGTGTAACTTCTGTGTGACTGATGGATGACTTGTGTGTGACTGATGTGTGAATGATGTGTGACTGGTGTGTGACTGGTGTGTGACTGATGTATGACTTGTGTGTGACTGATGTGTGAATGATGTGTGACTGGTATGTGACTTGTGTGTGACTGGTGTGTGACTGATGTGTGACTGATGTGGGACTTGTGTGTGACTGGTGTGTGACTTGTGTGTGGCTGGTGTGTGACTTGTGTGTTACTTGAGTCTGACTGTTGTGTGACTGGTGTGTGACTGATGTGTGACTGATGTGTGACTTGTGTGTGACTGGTGTGTGTCTGGTGTTTGACTGGTGTGTGACTGGTGTGTGACTGATGTGTGACTGGTGTGTGACTGGTGTGTGACTGGTGTGTGACTAGTGTGTGACTTGTGTGTGACTTGTGTGTGACTGGTGTGTGACTGGTGTGTAACTGGTGTGTGACATGTGTGTTACTTGAGTCTGACTGTTGTGTGACTGGTGTTTGACTGGTGTGTAATTGGTGTGTGACTTGTGTGTGACTGGTGTGTGTCTGGTGTGTGACTGATGTATGTGACTGGTTTGTGACTGGTGTGTGACTGGTGTGTGACTTGTGTGTTACTGGTGTGTGACTGGTGTGTGACTTGTGTGTGCCTGGTGTTTGACTGGTGTGTAATTGGTGTGTGACTTGTGTGTGACTGGTGTGTGACTGGTGTGTGACTGGTGTGTGACATGTGTGTTACTTGAGTCTGACTGTTGTGTGACTGGTGTTTGACTAGTGTGTGACTGGTGTATGACTTGTATGTGACTGGTGTGTGACTGGTGTGTGACTGATGTATGTGACTGGTTTGTGACTGGTGTGTGACTGATGTGTGTATTGTGTGTGACTGGTGAGTGACTTTTGTGTGACTGGTGTGTGACTTTTTTGGGACTTCTGTGAGACTGATATGTGACTGGTATGTGACTTGTGTGTGACTGATGTGTGACTGGTGTGTGACTGATGTGTGACTGGTGTGTGACTGATGTGTGACTTGTTTGTGACTTCTGTGTTACTGCTGTGTGAATGATGTGTGACTTGTGTGTGACTTGTGTGTGACTGATGTGTTACTTGTGTGTGACTGATGTGTGACTGGTGTGTGACTGGTGTGTGACTTTTGTGTGACTTTTGTGTGACTTGTGTGTGACTGGTGTTTGATTTGTATGTGACTAATGTGTGATTGGTGTGTGACTAAATTGTGACTGGTGTGTGACTTGTGTGTGACTTGTGTGTGATTGGTGTGTGACAGATGTGTGACATGTGTGTGTGACTTGTGTGTCACTGATGTGTGACTGGTGTGTGACATGTGTGTGACTGGTGTGTGACTGATGAGTGACTGGTGTGTGACTGATGTGTGACTGGTGTGTGACTTGTGTGTGACTGGTGTGTGACTGATGTGTGACTGGTGTGTGACTGATGTGTGACTGGTGTGTGACTGATGTGTGACTGGTGTGTGACTTGTGTGTGACTGGTGTGTGGCTGATGTGTGACTGGTGTGTGACTGATGAGTGACTGGTGTGTGACTGATGTGTGACTGGTGTGTGACTTGTGTGTGACTGGTGTGTGACTGATGTGTGACTGGTGTGTGACTTGTGTGTGACTCTTTTGTGACTGATGTGTGACTGGTGTGTAAATTGTGTGTGACTGGTGTGTGACAGGTGTTTTACTTCTGTGTGATTGGTGTGTGACTGATGTGTGATGACTGGTGTATGACTTGTATGTGACTGGTTTGTGACTGGTGTGTGACTGGTGTGTGACTTGTGTGTTACTGGTGTGTGACAGGTGTGTGACTTGTGTGTGACTGGTGTGTGACTGGTGTGTGACATGTGTAACTTCTGTGTGACTGATGGATGACTTGTGTGTGACTGATGTGTGAATGATGTGTGACTGGTGTGTGACTGGTGTGTGACTGATGTATGACTTGTGTGTGACTGATGTGTGAATGATGTGTGACTGGTATGTGACTTGTGTGTGACTGGTGTGTGACTGATGTGTGACTGGTCTGTGACTAATGTCTGACTGGTGTTTGACTGGTGTGTGACTGATGTGTGACTGATGTGGGACTTGTGTGTGACTGGTGTGTGACTTGTGTGTGGCTGGTGTGTGACTTGTGTGTTACTTGAGTCTGACTGTTGTGTGACTGGTGTGTGACTGATGTGTGACTGATGTGTGACTTGTGTGTGACTGATGTGTGTCTGGTGTTTGACTGGTGTGTGACTGGTGTGTGACTGATGTGTGACTGGTCTGTGACTAATGTCTGACTGGTGTTTGACTGGTGTGTGACTGGTGTGTGACTGGTGTGTGACTTGTGTGTGACTTGTGTGTGACTTGTGTGTGACTGGTGTGTGACTGGTGTGTAACTGGTGTGTGACATGTGTGTTACTTGAGTCTGACTGTTGTGTGACTGGTGTTTGACTGGTGTGTAATTGGTGTGTGACTTGTGTGTGACTGGTGTGTGTCTGGTGTATGACTGATGTATGTGACTGGTTTGTGACTGGTGTGTGACTGGTGTGTGACTTGTGTGTTACTGGTGTGTGACTGGTGTGTGACTTGTGTGTGCCTGGTGTTTGACTGGTGTATAATTGGTGTGTGACTTGTTTGTGACTGGTGTGTGACTGGTGTGTGACATGTGTGTTACTTGAGTCTGACTGTTGTGTGACTGGTGTTTGACTAGTGTGTGACTGGTGTATGACTTGTATTTGACTGGTGTGTGACTGGTGTGTGACTGATGTATGTGACTGGTTTGTGACTGGTGTGTGACTGATGTGTGTATTGTGTGTGACTGGTGTGTGACTTTTGTGTGACTGGTGTGTAACTGGTGTGTGACTTGTTTGGGACTTCTGTGAGACTGATGTGTGACTGGTGTGTTACTGATGTGTGACTTGGTTGTGACTTCTGTGTTACTGCTGTGTGACTGATGAGTGACTTGTTTGTGACTTGTGTGTGACTTATGTGTGACTTGTGTGTCACTGATGTGTGACTTCTGTGTGAATGGTGTGTGACTTGTGTGTGACTGGTGTGTGACTGATATGTGACTGGTGTGTGAGTGATGTGCGACTGATGTGTGACTGGTGTGTGCCTGGTGTGTGACTTGTGTGTGTGACTGGTGTTTCACTTGTGTGTGACTAATCTGTGACTGGTTTGTGACTGGTGTGTGACTGGTGTGTAACTGGTGTGTGACTGGTGTGTGACATGTGTAACTTCTGTGTGACTGATGTATGACTTGTGTGTGACTGATGTGTGAATGATGTGTGACTGGTGTGTGACTGGTGTGTGACTGATGTATGACTTGTGAGTGACTGATGTGTGAATGATGTGTGACTGGTGTGTGACTTGTGTGTGACTGGTGTGTGACTGATGTGTGACTGGTCTGTGACTAATGTTTGACTGGTGTGTGACTGATGTGTGACTGATGTGTGACTGGTGTGTGACTTGTGTGTGACTGATGTATGTGACTGGTTTGTGACTGGTGTGTGACTGGTGTGTGACTTGTGTGTGACTGGTGTGTGACTGGTGTGTGACTTGTGTGTGCCTGGTGTTTGACTGGTGTGTAATTGGAGTGTGACTTGTGTGTGACTGGTGTGTGTCTGGTGTTTGACTGGTGTGTGACTGGTGTGTGACTGATGTGTGAATTGTGTGTGACTGGTGTGTGACTGGTGTGTGACTTTTTGGGACTTCTGTGAGACTGATGTGTGACTGGTATGTGAATTGTGTGTGACTGATGTGTGATTGATGTGTGACTGATGTGAGACTGGTGTGTGACTGATGTGTGACTTGTTTGTGACTTCTGTGTTACTGCTGTGTGAATGATGTGTGATTGATGTGTGACTGATGTGAGACTGGTGTGTGACTGATGTGTGACTTGTTTGTGACTTCTGTGTTACTGCTGTGTGAATGATGTGTGACTGGTGTGTGACTTTTTTGGGACTTCTGTGAGACTGATGTGTGACTTGTGTGTGACTTGTGTGTGACTGATGTGTGACTTGTGTGTGACTGATGTGTGACTGATGTGTGACTGGTGTGTGACTTGTGTGTGACTGGTGTGTGACTGATGTGTGACTGGTGTGTGACTGATATGCGACTGGTGTGTGACTGATGTGTGACTGATGTGTGACTGGTGTGTGACTTGTGTGTGACTCTTTTGTGACTGATGTGTGACTGGTGTGTAAATTGTGTGTGACTGGTGTGTGACTGATATGTGACTGGTGTGTGACTTTTTTGGGACTTCTGTGAGACTGATGTGTGACTGGTATGTGACTTGTGTGTGACTGATGAGTGACAGGTGTGTGACTGATGTGTGACTGGTGTGTGACTTGTGTGTGACTTGTGTGTGACTGATGTGTGACTGGTGTGTGACTGATATGCGACTGGTGTGTGACTGATGTGTGACTGATGTGTGACTGGTGTGTGACTTGTGTGTGACTCTTTTGTGACTGATGTGTGACTGGTGTGTAAATTGTGTGTGACTGGTGTGTGACTGATATGTGACTGGTGTGTAACTGATGTGCGACTTATGTGTGACTGGTGTGTGCCTGGTGTGTGACTTGTGTGTGACTGGTGTTTGACTTGTGTGTGACTAATGTGTGACTGTTGTGTGACTAGTGTGTGACTTGTGTGTGACTGGTGTGTGACTGGTGTATAACTTCTGTGTGACTGATGTATGACTTGTGTGTGACTGGTGTGTGACTGATGTGTAACTTCTGTGTGACTTATGTATGACTTGTGTGTGACTGGTGTGTGAATGATGTGTGACTGGTTTGTGACTAATGTGTGACTAGTGTGTGACTGGTGTGTGACTGATGTGTGACTGATGTGGGACTTGTGTGTGACTGGTGTGTGACTTGTGTGTGACTGGAGTGTGACTTGTGTGTGACTGGTGTATGACTGATGTGTGACTTGTGTGTGACTGGTATGTGACTGAAGTGTGACTGGTGCGTGATTTGTGTGTGACTGATGTGTGACTAGTGTGTGACTGGTGTGTGACTGATGTGTGACTGAAGTGTGACTGATATGTGACTGGTGTGTGACTGGTGTGTGACTGATGTGTGATTGAAGTGTGACTGATGTGTGACTGGTGTGTGACTTGTGTGTGACTGGTGTGTGAATGGTGTGTGACTGGTGTTTTACTTCTGTGTGATTGGTGTGTGACTGATGTGTAACTAGTGTGTGACTGGTGAATGACTTGTATGTGACTGGTGTGTGACTGGTGTGTGACTGATGTATGTGACTGGTTTGTGACTGGTGTGTGACTGGTGTGTGACTTGTGTGTTTCTCGTGTGTGACTGGTGTGTGACTTGTGTGTGCCTGGTGTTTGACTGGTGTGTAATTGGTGTGCGACTCGTGTGTGACTGGTGTGTGTCTGGTGTGTGACTGGTGTGTGACTGATGTGTGAATTGTGTGTGACTGGTGTGTGACTGGTGTGTGACTTGTTTGGGACTTCTGTGTTACTGCTGTGTGACTGATGAGTGACTTGTGTGTGACTTGTGTGTGACTGATGTGTGACTTATGTGTGACTGATGTGTGACTGGTGTGTGACTGATGTGTGACTGGTGTGTGACTGGTGTGTGAGTTTTGTGTGACTTGTGTGTTACTGGTGTGTGACTTCTGTGTGAATGGTGTGTGACTTGTGTGTGACTAGTGTGTGACTTGTGTGTGACTTGTGTGTGACTTGTGTGTGACTGGTGTGTGACTGGTGTGTGACTGGTGTGTGACTGGTGTGTGACATGTGTAACTTCTGTGTGACTGATGTATGACTTGTGTGTGACTGATGTGTGAATGATGTGTGACTGGTGAGTGACTTGTGTTTGACTGGTGTGTGACTGGTGTGTGACTGATGTGTGACTGGTCTGTGAATAATGTTTGACTGGTGTGTGACTGGTGTGTGACTAATGTGTGACTGATGTGGGACTTGTGTGTGATTGGTGTGTGACTTGTGTGTGGCTGGTGTGTGACTGAAATGTGACTGCTGTGTGAGTGATGTGCGACTGATGTGTGACTGGTGTGTGCCTGGTGTGTGACTTGTGTGTGACTTGTGTTTGACTTGTGTGTGACTAATATGTGACTGGTGTGTGACTAGTGTGTGACGTGTGTGTGACTTGTGTGTGACTTGTGTGTGACTGGTGTGTGACTGGTGTGTGACATGTGTAACTTCTGTGTGACTGATGTATGACTTGTGTGTGACTGATGTGTGAATGATGTGTGACTGGTGTGTGACTGGTGTGTGACTGATGTATGACTTGTGTGTGACTGATGTGTGAATGATGTGTGACTGGTGTGTGACTTGTGTGTGACTGGTGTGTGACTGATGTGTGACTGGTCTGTGACTAATGTTTGACTGGTGTGTGACTGGTGTGTGACTGATGTGTGACTGATGTGTGACTTGTGTGTGACTGGTGTGTGACTTGTGTGTGTCTGGTGTGTGACTTGTGTGTTACTTGAGTCTGACTGTTGTGTGACTGGTGATGACTGATGTGTGACTGATGTGTGACTTGTTTGTGACTGATGTGTGACTGGTGTGTGACTAATGTGTGACTGGTGTGTGACTTGTGTGTGACTTGTGTGTGACTTGTGTGTGTTACTGGTGTGTGATTTGTGTGACTGGTGTGTGACTTGTGTGTGACTGGTGTGTGACTTGTGTGTGACTGGTGTGTGACTGATGTGTGACTTGAGTGTGACTGGTGTTTGACTTGTATGTGACTAATGTGTGACTGGTGTGTGACTTGTGTGTGACTTGTGTGTGGCTTGTGTGTGAGTGGTGAGTGACTTGTGTGTGACTTGTGTGTGACTGGTGTGAGACTGATGTGTGACATGTGTGTGACTGATGTGTGCCTTGTGTGTGATTGATGTGTGACTGATTTGTGATTGGTGTGTGACTTGTGTGTGACTGGTGTGTGACTGATGAGTGACTGGTGTGTGACTGATGTGTGACTGGTGTGTGACTTGTGTGTGACTGGTGTGTGACTGATGTGTGACTGGTGTGTGACTGATATGCGACTGGTGTGTGACTGATGTGTGACTGATGTGTGACTGGTGTGTGACTTGTGTGTGACTCTTTTGTGACTGATGTGTGACTGGTTTGTAAATTGTGTGTGACTGGTGTGTGACTGGTGTTTTACTTCTGTGTGATTGGTGTGTGACTGATGTGTGACTAGTGTGTGACTGGTGTATGACTTGTGTGTGACTGGTGTGTGACTGATGTATGACTTGTGTGTGACTGATGTGTGAATGATGTGTGACTGGTGTGTGAGTTGTGTGTGACTGGTGTGTGACTGATGTGTGACTGGTCTGTGACTTGTGTGTGACTGGTGTGTGACTGATGTGTGACTGGTGTGTGACTGATATGCGACTGGTGTGTGACTGATGTGTGACTGATGTGTGACTGGTGTGTGACTTGTGTGTGACTCTTTTGTGACTGATGTGTGACTGGTTTGTAAATTGTGTGTGACTGGTGTGTGACTGGTGTTTTACTTCTGTGTGATTGGTGTGTGACTGATGTGTGACTAGTGTGTGACTGGTGTATGACTTGTGTGTGACTGGTGTGTGACTGATGTATGACTTGTGTGTGACTGATGTGTGAATGATGTGTGACTGGTGTGTGAGTTGTGTGTGACTGGTGTGTGACTGATGTGTGACTGGTCTGTGACTAATGTTTGACTGGTGTGTGACTGGTGTGTGACTGATGTGTGACTGATGTGGGACTTGTGTGTGACTGGTGTGTGACTTGTGTGTGTCTGGTGTGTGACTTGTTTGTTACTTGAGTCTGACTGTTGTGTGACTGGTGATGACTGATGTGTGACTGATGTGTGACTTGTTTGTGACTGATGTGTGACTGGTGTGTGACTAATGTGTGACTGGTGTGTGACTTGTGTGTGACTTGTGTGTGACTTGTGTGTGTTACTGGTGTGTGATTTGTGTGACTGGTGTGTGACTTGTGTGTGACTGGTGTGTGACTTGTGTGTGACTGGTGTGTGACTGATGTGTGACTTGAGTGTGACTGGTGTGTGACTGATGTGTGACTGGTGTGTGACTGGTGTGTGAGTTTTGTGTGACTTGTGTGTTACTGGTGTGTGACTTCTGTGTGAATGGTGTGTGACTTGTGTGTGACTAGTGTGTGACTTGTGTGTGACTTGTGTGTGACTTGTGTGTGACTGGTGTGTGACTGGTGTGTGACTGGTGTGTGACATGTGTAACTTCTGTGTGACTGATGTATGACTTGTGTGTGACTGATGCGTGAATGATGTGTGACTGGTGAGTGACTTGTGTTTGACTGGTGTGTGACTGGTGTGTGACTGATGTGTGACTGGTCTGTGAATAATGTTTGACTGGTGTGTGACTGGTGTGTGACTAATGTGTGACTGATGTGGGACTTGTGTGTGATTGGTGTGTGACTTGTGTGTGGCTGGTGTGTGACTGATATGTGACTGCTGTGTGAGTGATGTGCGACTGATGTGTGACTGGTGTGTGCCTGGTGTGTGACTTGTGTGTGACTGGTGTTTGACTTGTGTGTGACTAATATGTGACTGGTGTGTGACTAGTGTGTGACGTGTGTGTGACTTGTGTGTGACTTGTGTGTGACTGGTGTGTGACTGGTGTGTGACATGTGTAACTTCTGTGTGACTGATGTATGACTTGTGTGTGAATGATGTGTGAATGATGTGTGACTGGTGTGTGACTGGTGTGTGACTGATGTATGACTTGTGTGTGACTGATGTGTGAATGATGTGTGACTGGTGTGTGACTTGTGTGTGACTGGTGTGTGACTGATGTGTGACTTGTGTGTGACTCTTTTGTGACTGATGTGTGACTGGTGTGTAAATTGTGTGTGACTGGTGTGTGACTGATATGTGACTGGTGTGTAACTGATGTGCGACTTATGTGTGACTGGTGTGTGCCTGGTGTGTGACTTGTGTGTGACTGGTGTTTAACTTGTGTGTGACTAATGTGTGACTGTTGTGTGACTAGTGTGTGACTTGTGTGTGACTGGTGTGTGACTGGTGTATAACTTCTGTGTGACTGATGTATGACTTGTGTGTGACTGGTGTGTGACTGATGTGTAACTTCTGTGTGACTTATGTATGACTTGTGTGTGACTGGTGTGTGAATGATGTGTGACTGGTTTGTGACTAATGTGTGACTAGTGTGTGACTGGTGTGTGACTGATGTGTGACTGATGTGGGACTTGTGTGTGACTGGTGTGTGACTTGTGTGTGACTGGAGTGTGACTTGTGTGTGACTGGTGTATGACTGATGTGTGACTTGTGTGTGACTGGTATGTGACTGAAGTGTGACTGGTGCGTGATTTGTGTGTGACTGATGTGTGACTAGTGTGTGACTGGTGTGTGACTGATGTGTGACTGAAGTGTGACTGATATGTGACTGGTGTGTGACTGGTGTGTGACTGATGTGTGATTGAAGTGTGACTGATGTGTGACTGGTGTGTGACTTGTGTGTGACTGGTGTGTGAATGGTGTGTGACTGGTGTTTTACTTCTGTGTGATTGGTGTGTGACTGATGTGTAACTAGTGTGTGACTGGTGAATGACTTGTATGTGACTGGTATGTGACTGGTGTGTGACTGATGTATGTGACTGGTTTGTGACTGGTGTGTGACTGGTGTGTGACTTGTGTGTTTCTCGTGTGTGACTGGTGTGTGACTTGTGTGTGCCTGGTGTTTGACTGGTGTGTAATTGGTGTGCGACTCGTGTGTGACTGGTGTGTGTCTGGTGTGTGACTGGTGTGTGACTGATGTGTGAATTGTGTGTGACTGGTGTGTGACTGGTGTGTGACTTGTTTGGGACTTCTGTGTTACTGCTGTGTGACTGATGAGTGACTTGTGTGTGACTTGTGTGTGACTGATGTGTGACTTATGTGTGACTGATGTGTGACTGGTGTGTGACTGATGTGTGACTGGTGTGTGACTGGTGTGTGAGTTTTGTGTGACTTGTGTGTTACTGGTGTGTGACTTCTGTGTGAATGGTGTGTGACTTGTGTGTGACTAGTGTGTGACTTGTGTGTGACTTGTGTGTGACTTGTGTGTGACTGGTGTGTGACTGGTGTGTGACTGGTGTGTGACATGTGTAACTTCTGTGTGACTGATGTATGACTTGTGTGTGACTGATGTGTGAATGATGTGTGACTGGTGAGTGACTTGTGTTTGACTGGTGTGTGACTGGTGTGTGACTGATGTGTGACTGGTCTGTGAATAATGTTTGACTGGTGTGTGACTGGTGTGTGACTAATGTGTGACTGATGTGGGACTTGTGTGTGATTGGTGTGTGACTTGTGTGTGGCTGGTGTGTGACTGATATGTGACTGCTGTGTGAGTGATGTGCGACTGATGTGTGACTGGTGTGTGCCTGGTGTGTGACTTGTGTGTGACTGGTGTTTGACTTGTGTGTGACTAATATGTGACTGGTGTGTGACTAGTGTGTGACGTGTGTGTGACTTGTGTGTGACTTGTGTGTGACTGGTGTGTGACTGGTGTGTGACATGTGTAACTTCTGTGTGACTGATGTATGACTTGTGTGTGACTGATGTGTGAATGATGTGTGACTGGTGTGTGACTGGTGTGTGACTGATGTATGACTTGTGTGTGACTGATGTGTGAATGATGTGTGACTGGTGTGTGACTTGTGTGTGACTGGTGTGTGACTGATGTGTGACTGGTCTGTGACTAATGTTTGACTGGTGTGTGACTGGTGTGTGACTGATGTGTGACTGATGTGGGACTTGTGTGTGACTGGTGTGTGACTTGTGTGTGTCTGGTGTGTGACTTGTGTGTTACTTGAGTCTGACTGTTGTGTGACTGGTGATGACTGATGTGTGACTGATGTGTGACTTGTTTGTGACTGATGTGTGACTGGTGTGTGACTAATGTGTGACTGGTGTGTGACTTGTGTGTGACTTGTGTGTGACTTGTGTGTGTTACTGGTGTGTGATTTGTGTGACTGGTGTGTGACTTGTGTGTGACTGGTGTGTGACTTGTGTGTGACTGGTGTGTGACTGATATGTGACTTGAGTGTGACTGGTGTTTGACTTGTATGTGACTAATGTGTGACTGGTGTGTGACTTGTGTGTGACTTGTGTGTGACTTGTGTGTGAGTGGTGAGTGACTTGTGTGTGACTTGTGTGTGACTGGTGTGAGACTGATGTGTGACATGTGTGTGACTGATGTGTGCCTTGTGTGTGATTGATGTGTGACTGATTTGTGATTGGTGTGTGACTTGTGTGTGACTGGTGTGTGACTGATGAGTGACTGGTGTGTGACTGATGTGTGACTGGTGTGTGACTTGTGTGTGACTGGTGTGTGACTGATGTGTGACTGGTGTGTGACTGATATGCGACTGGTGTGTGACTGATGTGTGACTGATGTGTGACTGGTGTGTGACTTGTGTGTGACTCTTTTGTGACTGATGTGTGACTGGTTTGTAAATTGTGTGTGACTGGTGTGTGACTGGTGTTTTCTGTGTGATTGGTGTGTGACTGATGTGTGACTAGTGTGTGACTGGTGTATGACTTGTGTGTGACTGGTGTGTGACTGATGTATGACTTGTGTGTGACTGATGTGTGAATGATGTGTGACTGGTGTGTGAGTTGTGTGTGACTGGTGTGTGACTGATGTGTGACTGGTCTGTGACTAATGTTTGACTGGTGTGTGACTGGTGTGTGACTGATGTGTGACTGATGTGGGACTTGTGTGTGACTGGTGTGTGACTTGTGTGTGTCTGGTGTGTGACTTGTGTGTTACTTGAGTCTGACTGTTGTGTGACTGGTGATGACTGATGTGTGACAGATGTGTGACTTGTTTGTGACTGATGTGTGACTGGTGTGTGACTAATGTGTGACTGGTGTGTGACTTGTGTGTGACTTGTGTGTGTTACTGGTGTGTGATTTGTGTGACTGGTGTGTGACTTGTGTGTGACTGGTGTGTGACTTGTGTGTGACTGGTGTGTGACTGATGTGTGACTTGAGTGTGACTGGTGTTTGACTTGTATGTGACTAATGTGTGACTGGTGTGTGACTTGTGTGTGACTTGTGTGTGACTTGTGTGTGAGTGGTGAGTGACTTGTGTGTGACTTGTGTGTGACTGGTGTGAGACTGATGTGTGACATGTGTGTGACTGATGTGTGCCTTGTGTGTGATTGATGTGTGACTGATTTGTGATTGGTGTGTGACTTGTGTGTGACTGGTGTGTGACTGATGAGTGACTGGTGTGTGACTGATGTGTGACTGGTGTGTGACTTGTGTGTGACTGGTGTGTGACTGATGTGTGACTGGTGTGTGAATAATGTTTGACTGGTGTGTGACTGGTGTGTGACTAATGTGTGACTGATGTGGGACTTGTGTGTGATTGGTGTGTGACTTGTGTGTGGCTGGTGTGTGACTGATATGTGACTGCTGTGTGAGTGATGTGCGACTGATGTGTGACTGGTGTGTGCCTGGTGTGTGACTTGTGTGTGACTGGTGTTTGACTTGTGTGTGACTAATATGTGACTGGTGTGTGACTAGTGTGTGACGTGTGTGTGACTTGTGTGTGACTTGTGTGTGACTGGTGTGTGACTGGTGTGTGACATGTGTAACTTCTGTGTGACTGATGTATGACTTGTGTGTGACTGATGTGTGAATGATGTGTGACTGGTGTGTGACTGGTGTGTGACTGATGTATGACTTGTGTGTGACTGATGTGTGAATGATGTGTGACTGGTGTGTGACTTGTGTGTGACTGGTGTGTGACTGATGTGTGACTGGTCTGTGACTAATGTTTGACTGGTGTGTGACTGGTGTGTGACTGATGTGTGACTGATGTGGGACTTGTGTGTGACTGGTGTGTGACTTGTGTGTGTCTGGTGTGTGACTTGTGTGTTACTTGAGTCTGACTGTTGTGTGACTGGTGATGACTGATGTGTGACTGATGTGTGACTTGTTTGTGACTGATGTGTGACTGGTGTGTGACTAATGTGTGACTGGTGTGTGACTTGTGTGTGACTTGTGTGTGACTTGTGTGTGTTACTGGTGTGTGATTTGTGTGACTGGTGTGTGACTTGTGTGTGACTGGTGTGTGACTTGTGTGTGACTGGTGTGTGACTGATATGTGACTTGAGTGTGACTGGTGTTTGACTTGTATGTGACTAATGTGTGACTGGTGTGTGACTTGTGTGTGACTTGTGTGTGACTTGTGTGTGAGTGGTGAGTGACTTGTGTGTGACTTGTGTGTGACTGGTGTGAGACTGATGTGTGACATGTGTGTGACTGATGTGTGCCTTGTGTGTGATTGATGTGTGACTGATTTGTGATTGGTGTGTGACTTGTGTGTGACTGGTGTGTGACTGATGAGTGACTGGTGTGTGACTGATGTGTGACTGGTGTGTGACTTGTGTGTGACTGGTGTGTGACTGATGTGTGACTGGTGTGTGACTGATATGCGACTGGTGTGTGACTGATGTGTGACTGATGTGTGACTGGTGTGTGACTTGTGTGTGACTCTTTTGTGACTGATGTGTGACTGGTTTGTAAATTGTGTGTGACTGGTGTGTGACTGGTGTTTTCTGTGTGATTGGTGTGTGACTGATGTGTGACTAGTGTGTGACTGGTGTATGACTTGTGTGTGACTGGTGTGTGACTGATGTATGACTTGTGTGTGACTGATGTGTGAATGATGTGTGACTGGTGTGTGAGTTGTGTGTGACTGGTGTGTGACTGATGTGTGACTGGTCTGTGACTAATGTTTGACTGGTGTGTGACTGGTGTGTGACTGATGTGTGACTGATGTGGGACTTGTGTGTGACTGGTGTGTGACTTGTGTGTGTCTGGTGTGTGACTTGTGTGTTACTTGAGTCTGACTGTTGTGTGACTGGTGATGACTGATGTGTGACAGATGTGTGACTTGTTTGTGACTGATGTGTGACTGGTGTGTGACTAATGTGTGACTGGTGTGTGACTTGTGTGTGACTTGTGTGTGTTACTGGTGTGTGATTTGTGTGACTGGTGTGTGACTTGTGTGTGACTGGTGTGTGACTTGTGTGTGACTGGTGTGTGACTGATGTGTGACTTGAGTGTGACTGGTGTTTGACTTGTATGTGACTAATGTGTGACTGGTGTGTGACTTGTGTGTGACTTGTGTGTGACTTGTGTGTGAGTGGTGAGTGACTTGTGTGTGACTTGTGTGTGACTGGTGTGAGACTGATGTGTGACATGTGTGTGACTGATGTGTGCCTTGTGTGTGATTGATGTGTGACTGATTTGTGATTGGTGTGTGACTTGTGTGTGACTGGTGTGTGACTGATGAGTGACTGGTGTGTGACTGATGTGTGACTGGTGTGTGACTTGTGTGTGACTGGTGTGTGACTGATGTGTGACTGGTGTGTGACTGATATGCGACTGGTGTGTGACTGATGTGTGACTGATGTGTGACTGGTGTGTGACTTGTGTGTGACTCTTTTGTGACTGATGTGTGACTGGTTTGTAAATTGTGTGTGACTGGTGTGTGACTGGTGTTTTACTTCTTAGTGATTGGTGTGTGACTGATGTGTGACTAGTGTGTGACTGGTGTATGACTTGTGTGTGACTGGTGTGTGACTGGTGTGTGACTGATGTATGTGACTGGTTTGTGACTGGTGTGTGACTGGTGTGTGACTTGTGTGTGACTGGTGTGTGACTGGTGTGTGACTTGTGTGTGACTGGTGTGTGTCTGGTGTTTGACTGGTGTGTGACATGTGTAACTTCTGTGTGACTGATAGTATGACTTGTGTGTGACTGATGTGTGAATGATGTGTGACTGGTGTGTGAGTGGTGTGTGACTGATGTATGACTTGTGTGTGACTGATGTGTGAATGATGTGTGACTGGTGTGTGACTTGTGTGTGACAGGTGTGTGACTGATGTGTGACTGGTCTGTGACTAATGTTTGACTGGTGTGTGACTGGTGTGTGACTAATGTGTGACTGATGTGATACTTGTGTGTGACTGGTGTGTGACTTGTGTGTGGCTGGTGTGTGACTGATATGTGACTGGTGTGTGAGTGATGTGCGACTGAAGTGTGACTGGTGTGTGCCTGGTGTGTGACTTGTGTGTGACTGGTGTTTGACTTGTGTGTGACTAATATGTGACTGGTGTGTGACTAGTGTGTGACTTGTGTGTGACTTGTGTGTGACTTGTGTGTGACTGGTGTGTGACTGGTGTGTGGCTGGTGTGTGACATGTGTAACTTCTGTGTGACTGATGTATGACTTGTGTGTGACTGATGTGTGAATGATGTGTGACTGGTGTGTGACTGGTGTGTGACTGATGTATGACTTGTGTGTGACTGATGTGTGAATGATGTGTGACTGGTGTGTGACTTGTGTGTGACTGGTGTGTGACTGATGTGTGACTGGTCTGTGACTAATGTTTGACTGGTGTGTGACTGGTGTGTGACTGATTTGTGACTGATGTGGGACTTGTGTGTGACTGGTGTGTGACTTGTGTGTGTCTGGTGTGTGACTTGTGTGTTACTTGAGTCTGACTGTTGTGTGACTGGTGATGACTGATGTGTGACTGATGTGTGACTTGTTTGTGACTGATGTGTGACTGGTGTGTGACTAATGTGTGACTGGTGTGTGACTGGTGTGTGACTTGTGTGTGTTACTGGTGTGTGATTTGTGTGACTGGTGTGTGACTTGTGTGTGACTGGTGTGTGACTTGTGTGTGAATGGTGTGTGACTGGTGTGTGACTTGTGTGTGACTGGTGTGTATCTGGTGTTTGACTGGTGTGTGACTGGTGTGTGACTGATGTGTGACTTGTGTGTGAATGGTGTGTGACTGGTGTGTGACCTGTGTGTGACTGATGTGTGACTGGTGTGTGACTGATGTGTGACCGGTGTGTGACTGATGTGTGACTTGTTTGTGACTTCTGTGTTACTGCTGTGTGAATGATGTGTGACTTGTGTGTGACTTGTGTGTGACTGATGTGTTACTTGTGTGTGACTGATGTGTGACTGGTGTGTGACTTTTGTGTGACTTTTGTGTGACTTGTGTGTGACTGGTGTTTGATTTGTATGTGACTAATGTGTGACTGGTGAGTGACTAAATTGTGACTGGTGTGTGACTTGTGTGTGACTTGTGTGTGATTGGTGTGTGACATATGTGTGACATGTGTGTGTGACTTGTGTGTCACTGATGTGTGACTGGTGTGTGACATGTGTGTGACTGGTGTGTGACTGATGAGTGACTGGTGTGTGACTGATGTGTGACTGGTGTGTGACTTGTGTGTGACTGGTGTGTGACTGATGTGTGACTGGTGTGTGACTGATGTGTGACTGGTGTGTGACTGATGTGTGACTGGTGTGTGACTTGTGTGTGACTGGTGTGTGGCTGATGTGTGACTGGTGTGTGACTGATGAGTGACTGGTGTGTGACTGATGTGTGACTGGTGTGTGACTGATGTGTGACTGGTGTGTGACTGATGTGTGACTTGTTTGTGACTTCTGTGTTACTGCTGTGTGAATGATGTGTGACTTGTGTGTGACTTGTGTGTGACTGATGTGTTACTTGTGTGTGACAGATGTGTGACTGGTGTGTGACTGGTGTGTGACTTTTGTGTGACTTTTGTGTGACTTGTGTGTGACTGGTGTTTGATTTGTATGTGACTAATGTGTGACTGGTGAGTGACTAAATTGTGACTGGTGTGTGACTTGTGTGTGATTGGTGTGTGACATATGTGTGACATGTGTGTGTGACTTGTGTGTCACTGATGTGTGACTGGTGTGTGACATGTGTGTGACTGGTGTGTGACTGATGAGTGACTGGTGTGTGACTGATGTGTGACTGGTGTGTGACTTGTGTGTGACTGGTGTGTGACTGATGTGTGACTGGTGTGTGACTGATGTGTGACTGGTGTGTGACTGATGTGTGACTGGTGTGTGACTTGTGTGTGACTGGTGTGTGGCTGATGTGTGACTGGTGTGTGACTGATGAGTGACTGGTGTGTGACTGATGTGTGACTGGTGTGTGACTTGTGTGTGACTGGTGTGTGACTGATGAGTGACTGGTGTGTGACTTGTGTGTGACTCTTTTGTGACTGATGTGTGACTGGTGTGTAAATTGTGTGTGACTGGTGTGTGACTGGTGTGTGACTGATGTGTGACTAGTGTGTGACTGGTGTATGACTTGTATGTGACTGGTTTGTGACTGGTGTGTGACTGGTGTGTGACTTGTGTGTTACTGGTGTGTGACTGGTGTGTGACTTGTGTGTGACTGGTGTGTGACTGGTGTGTGACATGTGTAACTTCAGTGTGACTGATGGATGACTTGTGTGTGACTGATGTGTGAATGATGTGTGACTGGTGTGTGACTGGTGTGTGACTGATGTATGACTTGTGTGTGACTGATGTGTGAATGATGTGTGACTGGTATGTGACTTGTGTGTGACTGGTGTGAGACTGATGTGTGACTGGTCTGTGACTAATGTTTGACTGGTGTGTGACTGGTGTGTGACTGATGTGTGACTGATGTGGGATTTGTGTGTGACTGGTGTGTGACTTGTGTGTGGCTGGTGTGTGACTTGTGTGTTACTTGAGTCTGACTGTTGTGTGACTGGTGTGTGACTGATGTGTGACTGATGTGTGACTTGTGTGTGACTGGTGTGTGTCTGGTGTTTGATTGGTGTGTGACTGGTGTGTGACTGATGTGTGACTGTTGTGTGACTGGTGTGTGACTGGTGTGTGACTAGTGTGTGACTTGTGTGTGACTTGTGTGTGACTGGTGTGTGACTGGTGTGTAACTGGTGTGTGACATGTGTGTTACTTGAGTCTGACTGTTGTGTGACTGGTGTTTGACTGGTGTGTGACTTGTGTGTGACTGGTGTGTGTCTGGTGTGTGACTGATGTATGTGACTGGTTTGTGACTGGTGTGTGACTGGTGTGTGACTTGTGTGTTACTGGTGTGTGACTGGTGTGTGACTTGTGTGTGCCTGGTGTTTGACTGGTGTGTAATTGGTGTGTGACTTGTGTGTGACTTGTGTGTGTTACTGGTGTGTGATTTGTGTGTGACTGGTGTGTGACTTGTGTGTGACTAGTGTGTGAATTGTGTGTGACTGGTGTGTGACTGATGTGTGACTTGAGTGTGACTGGTGTTTGACTTGTATGTGATTAATGTGTGACTGGTGTGTGACTAAAGTGTGACTTGTGTGTGACTTGTGTGTGAGTGGTGAGTTACTTGTGTGTGACTTGTGTGTGACTGGTGTCAGACTGGTGTGTGACTTGTGTGTGACTAGTGTGTGACTGATGAGTGACTGGTGTGTGACTGATGTGTGATTGGTGTGTGACTTGTATGTGACTGGTGTGTGACTGATGTGTGACTGGTGTGTGACTGATATGCGACTGGTGTGTGACTGATGTGTGACTGATGTGTGACTGGTGTGTGACTTGTGTGTGACTGATGTATGTGACTGTTTTGTGACTGGTGTGTGACTGGTGTGTGAATTGTGTGTGACTGGTGTGTGACTGGTGTGTGACTTGTGTGTGCCTGGTGTTTGACTGGTGTGTAATTGGAGTGTGACTTGTGTGTGACTGGTGTGTGTCTGGTGTTTGACTGGTGTGTGACTGGTGTGTGACTGATGTGTGAATTGTGTGTGAATGGTGTGTGAATGGTGTGTGACTGGTGTGTGACTTTTTTGGGACTTCTGTGAGACTGATGTGTGACTGGTATTTCACTTGTGTGTGACTGATGTGTGATTGATGTGTGACTGATGTGTGACTGGTGTGTGACTGATGTTTGACTTGTTTGTGACTTCTGTGTTACTGCTGTGTGAATGATGTGTGACTGGTGTGTGACTTTTTTGGGACTTCTGTGAGACTGATGTGTGACTTGTGTGTGACTTGTGTGTGACTGATGTGTGACTTGTGTGTGACTGATGTGTGACTGATGTGTGACTGGTGTGTGACTTGTGTGTGACTGGTGTGTGACTGATGTGTGACTGGTGTGTGACTGATATGCGACTGGTGTGTGACTGATGTGTGACTGATGTGTGACTGGTGTGTGACTTGTGTGTGACTCTTTTGTGACTGATGTGTGACTGGTGTGTAAATTGTGTGTGACTGGTGTGTGACTGATATGTGACTGGTGTGTAACTGATGTGCGACTTATGTGTGACTGGTGTGTGCCTGGTGTGTGACTTGTGTGTGACTGGTGTTTGACTTGTGTGTGACTAATGTGTGACTGTTGTGTGACTAGTGTGTGACTTGTGTGTGACTGGTGTGTGACTGGTGTGTGACTGTTGTGTGACTAGTGTGTGACTTGTGTGTGACTGGTGTGTGACTGGTGTGTGACTGGTGTGTGACTGGTGTGTGACTGATGTGTAACTTCTGTGTGACTGATGTATGACTTGTGTGTGACTGGTGTGTGACTGATGTGTGACTGGTTTGTGACTAATGTGTGACTAGTGTGTGACTGGTGTGTGACTGATGTGTGACTGATGTGGGACTTGTGTGTGACTGGTGTGTGACTTGTGTGTGACTGGTGTGTGACTTGTGTGTGACTGGTGTGTGACTGATGTGTGACTTGTGTGTGACTGGTATGTGACTGAAGTGTGACTGGTGCGTGATTTGTGTGTGACTGATGTGTGACTAGTGTGTGACTGGTGTGTGACTGATGTGTGACTGAAGTGTGACTGATATGTGACTGGTGTGTGACTGGTGTGTGACTGATGTGTGATTGAAGTGTGACTGATGTGTGACTGGTGTGTGACTTGTGTGTGACTCTTTGTGACTGATGTGTGACTGGTGTGTGACTTGTGTGTGACTCTTTTGTGACTATTGTGTGACTGGTGTGTAAATTGTGTGTGACTGGTGTGTGACTGGTGTTTTACTTCTGTGTGATTGGTGTGTGACTGATGTGTGACTAGTGTGTGACTGGTGTATGACTTGTATGTGACTGGTGTGTGACTGGTGTGTGACTGATGTATGTGACTGGTTTGTGATTGGTGTGTGACTGGTGTGTGACTTGTGTGTTACTGGTGTGTGACTGGTGTGTGACTTGTGTGTGCCTGGTGTTTGACTGGTGTGTAATTGGTGTGTGACTTGTGTGTGACTGGTGTGTGTCTGGTGTTTGACTGGTGTGTGACTGGTGTGTGACTGATGTGTGAATTGTAAGTGACTGGTGTGTGACTGGTGTGTGAGTTGTTTGGGACTTCTGTGAGACTGATGTGTGACTGGTGTGTGACTGATGTGTGACTTGTGTGTGACTGATGTGTGAATGATGTGTGACTGGTGTGTGACTTGTGTGTGACTGGTGTGTGACTGATGTGTGACTGGTTTGTGACTAATGTGTGACTGGTGTGTGACTGGTGTGTGACTGATGTGTGACTGATGTGGGACTTGTGTGTGACTGGTGTGTGACTTGTGTGTGACTGGTGTGTGACTTGTGTGTGACTGGTGTGTGACTGATGTGTGACTTGTGTGTGACTGATATGTGACTGGTGTGTGACTGGTGCGTGATTTGTGTGTGACTGATGTGTGACTAGTGTGTGACTGGTGTGTGACTGATATATGACTGAAGTGTGACTGATGTGTGACGGGTGTGTGACTGGTGTGTGACTGATGTGTGACTGAAGTGTGACTGATGTGTGACTGGTGTGTGACTGGTGTGTGACTTGTGTGTGACTCTTTTGTGACTGATGTGTGACTGGTGTGTAAATTGTGTGTGACTGGTGTGTGACTGGTGTTTTACTTCTGTGTGATTGGTGTGTGACTGATGTGTGACTAGTGTGTGACTGGTGTATGACTTGTATGTGACTGGTGTGTGACTGGTGTGTGACTGATGTATGTGACTGGTTTGTGACTGGTGTGTGACTGATGTCCGTATTGTGTGTGACTGTGTGTGACTTTTGTGTGACTGGTGTGTAACTGGTATGTGACTTGTTTGGGACTTCTAAGAGACTGATGTGTGACTGGTGTGTTACTGATGTGTGACTTGTTTGTGACTTCTGTGTTACTGTTGTGTGACTGATGAGTGACTTGTGTGTGACTTGTGTGTGACTTATGTGTGACTTGTGTGTCATTGATGTGTGACTGGTGTGTGACTGATGTGTGACCGGTGTGTGACTGGTGTGTGACTTTTGTGTGACTTATGTGTTACTGGTGTGTGACTTCTGTGTGAATGGTGTGTGACTTGTGTGTGACAGGTGTGTGACTGATATGTGACTGGTGTGTGAGTGATGTGCGACTGATGTGTGACTGTGTGTGCCTGGTGTGTGACTTGTGTGTGTGACTGTGTTTGACTTGTGTGTGACTAATGTGTGACTGGTTTGTGACTGGTGTGTGACTGGTGTGTGACTGGTGTGTGACATGTGTAACTTCTGTGTGACTGATGTATGACTTGTGTGTGACTGATGTGTGAATGATGTGTGAATGGTGTGTGACTGATGTATGACTTGTGAGTGACTGATGTGTGAATGATGTGTGACTGGTGTGTGACTTGTGTGTGACTGTGTGTGACTGATGTGTGACTGTCTGTGACTAATGTTTGACTGGTGTGTGACTGTTTGTGTGACTGATGTGTGACTGATATGGGACTTGTGTATGACTGGTGAGTGACTTGTGTGTGGCTGGTGTGTGACTTGTGGTGTTACTTGAGTCTGACTGTTGTGTGACTGGTGTGGTGACTGATGTGTGACTGATGTTGACTTGTTTGTGACTGATGTGTGACTGGTGTGTGACTGATGTGTGACTGGTGTGTGACTGGTGTGTGACTTGTGTGTGACTTGTGTGTGTTACTGGTGTGTGATTTGTGTGTGACTGGTGTGTGACTTGTGTGTGACTAGTGTGTGAATTGTGTGTGACTGGTGTGTGACTGATGTGTGACTTGAGTGTGACTGGTGTTTGACTTGTATGTGATTAATGTGTGACTGGTGTGTGACTAAAGTGTGACTTGTGTGTGACTTGTGTGTGAGTGGTGAGTTACTTGTGTGTGACTTGTGTGTGACTGGTGTCAGACTGTGTGTGACTTGTGTGTGACTGGTGTGTGACTGATGAGTGACTGGTGTGTGACTGATGTGTGATTGGTGTGTGACTTGTATGTGACTGGTGTGACTGATGTGTGACTGGTGTGTGACTGATATGCGACTGGTGTGTGACTGATGTGTGACTGATGTGTGACTGGTGTGTGACTTGTGTGTGACTGATGTATGTGACTGTTTTGTGACTGGTGTGTGACTGTGTGTGAATTGTGTGTGACTGGTGTGACTGGTGTGTGACTTGTGTGCCTGGTGTTTGACTGGTGTGTAATTGGAGTGTGACTTGTGTGTGACTGGTGTGTGTCTGGTGTTTGACTGGTGTGTGACTGGTGTGTGACTGATGTGTGAATTGTGTGTGAATGGTGTGTGACTGGTGTGTGACTGTGTGTGACTTTTTTGGGACTTCTGTGAGACTGATGTGTGACTGGTATTTGACTTGTGTGTGACTGATGTGTGATTGATGTGTGACTGATGTGTGACTGGTGTGTGACTGATGTGTGACTTGTTTGTGACTTCTGTGTACTGCTGTGTGAATGATGTGTGACTGGTGTGTGACTTTTTGGGACTTCTGTGAGACTGATGTGTGACTTGTGTGTGACTTGTGTGTGACTGATGTGACTTGTGTGTGCCTGATTGTGACTGATGTGTGACTGGTGTGTGACTTGTGTGTGACTGGTGTGTGACTGATGTGTGACTGGTGTGTGACTGATATGCGACTGGTGTGTGACTGATGTGACTGATGTGTGACTGGTGTGTGACTTGTGTGTGACTCTTTTGTGACTGATGTGTGACTGGTGTCTAAATTGTGTGTGACTGTGTGACTGATATGTGACTGGTGTGTAACTGATGTGCGACTTATGTGTGACTGGTGTGTGCCTGGTGTGTGACTTGTGTGTGACTGGTGTTTGACTTGTGTGTGACTAATGTGTGACTGTGTGTGACTAGTGTGTGACTTGTGTGTGACTGGTGTGTGACTGGTGTGTGACTGTTGTGTGACTAGTGTGTGACTTGTGTGTGACTGGTGTGTGACTGGTGTGTGACTGGTGTGTGACTGGTGTGTGACTGATGTGTAACTTCTGTGTGACTGATGTATGACTTGTGTGTGACTGGTGTGTGACTGATGTGTGACTGGTTTGTGACTAATGTGACTAGTGTGTGACTGGTGTGTGACTGATGTGTGACTGATGTGGGACTTGTGTGTGACTGGTGTGTGACTTGTGTGTGACTGGTGTGTGACTTGTGTGTGACTGGTGTGTGACTGATGTGTGACTTGTGTGTGACGGTATGTGACTGAAGTGTGACTGGTGCGTGATTTGTGTGTGACTGAAGTGTGACTGATATGTGACTGGTGTGTGACTGGTGTGTGACTGATGTGTGATTGAAGTGTGACTGATGTGTGACTGGTGTGTGACTTGTGTGTGACTCTTTGTGACTGATGTGTGACTGGTGTGTGACTTGTGTGTGACTCTTTTGTGACTGATGTGTGACTGGTGTGTGACTTGTGTGTGACTCTTTTGTGACTGATGTGTGACTGGTGTGTAAATTGTGTGTGACTGGTGTGTGACTGGTGTGTGACTGGTGTGTGACTGGTGTTTTACTTCTGTGTGATTGGTGTGTGACTGATGTGTGCTAGTGTGTGACTGGTGTATGACTTGTATGTGACTGGTGTGTGACTGGTGTGTGACTGATGTATGTGACTGGTTTGTGATTGGTGTGTGACTGGTGTGTGACTTGAGTGTTACTGGTTGTGACTGGTGTGTGACTTGTGTGTGCCTGGTGTTTGACTGGTGTGTAATTGGTGTGTGACTTGTGTGTGACTGTGTGTGTCTGTGTTGACTGGTGTGTGACTGGTGTGTGACTGATGTGTGAATTGTATGTGACTGGTGTGTGACTGGTGTGTGAGTTGTTGGGACTTCTGTGAGACTGATGTGTGACTGGTGTGTGACTGATGTGTGACTTGTGTGTGACTGATGTGTGAATGATGGTGACTGGTGTTGACTTGTGTGTGACTGGTGGTGACTGATGTGTGACTGGTTTGTGACTAATGTGTGACAGGTGTGTGACTGGTGTGTGACTGATGTGTGACTGATGTGGGACTTGTGTGTGACTGGTGTGTGACTTGTGTGTGACTGGTGTGTGACTTGTGTGTGACTGGTGTGTGACTGATGTGTGACTTGTGTGTGACTGATATGTGACTGGTGTGTGACTGGTGCGTGATTGTGTGTGACTGATGTGTGACTAGTGTGTGACTGGTGTGTGACTGATATATGACTGAAGTGTGACTGATGGTGACTGGTGTGTGACTGTGTGTGACTGATGTGTGACTGAAGTGTGACTGATGTGTGACTGGTGTGTGACTGGTGTGTGACTTGTGTGTGACTCTTTTGTGACTGATGTGTGACTGGTGTGTAAATTGTGTGTGACTGGTGTGTGACTGGTGTTTTACTTCTGTGTGATTGGTGTGTGACTGATGTGTGACTAGTGTGTGACTGGTGTATGACTTGTATGTGACTGGTGTGTGACTGGTGTGTGACTGATGTATGTGACTGGTTTGTGACATGTGTGTGACTGGTGTGACTTGTGTGTTACTGGTGTGTGACTGGTGTGTGACGTGCGTGTGCCTGGTGTTTGACTGGTGTGTAATTGGTGTGTGACTGGTGTGTGTTTGGTGTTTGACTGGTGTGTGACTGGTGTGTGACTGATGTGTGAATTGTGTGTGACTGTGTGTGACTGGTGTGTGACTTGTTTGGGACTTCTCTGAGACTGATGTGTGACTGGTGTGTGACTGGTGGTGACTTGTTTGGGACTTCTGTGAGAATGATGTGTGACTGGTGTGTGACTGATGTGTGACTTGTTTGTGACTTCTGTGTTACTGATGAGGGACTTGTGTGTGACTTGTGTGTGACTGATGTGACTTGTGTGTGACTGATGTGTGACTGGTGTGTGACTGATGTGTGACTGGTGTTTGACTGGTGTGTGACTTTTGCGTAACTTGTGTTTTACTGGTGTGACTTCTGTGTGAATGGTGTGTGACTGGTGTGTGACTGATATGTGACTGGTGTGTGAGTGATGTGCGACTGAGGTGTGACTGGTGTGTGCCTGGTGTGTAAGTTGTGTGACTGGTGTTTGACTTGTGTGACTGGTGTGTGACTAGTGTGTAACTTGTGTGACTGGTGTGTGACTGGTGTGTGACTGGTGTGTGAGTGATGTGTAACTTCTGTGTGACTGATGTATAACTTGTGTGTGACTGATGTATGACTGGTCTGTGACTAATGTGTGACTGGGGTGTGACTTGTGTGTGACTGATGTGTGACTGATGTGGGACTTGTGTGTGACTGGTGTGTGACTTGTGTGTGACTGGTGTGTGACTTGTGTGTTACTTGAGTCTGACTTGTGTGACTGGTGTGTGACTGATGTGTGACTGATGTGTGACTGGTGGTGACTGGTGTGTGATTGGTATGTGATTGATGTTTGACTGATTTTTGACTGATGTGTGACTGGTGTGTGACTTGTATGTGACCAGTGTGTAATTACCTAAGTGCAATTACCTAAGTGTAGTTATAGTGAGAGCTACGCTCGTGGTGTCCCATCTTCCAGCACTCTTTGTCATATAACGCTTTGAAACTACTGACGGTCTTGGCCTCCACCACCTTCTCACCTAACTTGTTCCAACCGTCTACCACTCCGTTTGCGAAAGTGAAATTCTTATATTTCTTCGGCATCTGTATTTAGCTAGTTTAAATCTATGACCTCTGTTCTTAAAGTTCCAGGTCTCAGGAAATCTCCCATCGATTTTATTAATTCTTGTTACTATTTGTATGTAGTGATATATCACCTCTTTTTTCTGTCTTCTAGTTTTGGCATATTTAATGCCTCTAACCTCTCCTCGTAACTCTTGCCCTTCAGTTCTGGGAGCTACTTAGTAGCATGTCTTTGCACCTTTTCCAGTTTGGTGATGTGCTTCTTAAGATATGGGCACCACACAACCGCTGCATATTCTAGCTTTGGCCTAACAAAAGTCGAACAATTCTTTAGTATTTCGCCATCCATGTATTTAAAAGCAATTCTGAAGTTAGAAAGCCTGGCAGAGGCTCTTCGCACAACGTTCATTATGTGGTTCTCAGGTGATGTTTGCTATCTAGAACCACCCTTAGTGATTGGAGTGAATAGCGACTATGTGATTGGAGTGTGACTGGCTTGATGTGTCTTCCCTTGATGTGTATATATTAGACCGTGGCAACAGTCAATCGATGCAGTTCTAGGCCTACCAGAGACCAGCGCCGGAACCTGCCCCCACCCCTCTCTGAGAGGCATGAAGATCAGTGGCTATAGACACCCCAGTGTAATTGGAAGCAGTCTATGTATGCCGTCTACCAGGTCAGGCACCCAGAAATTAGGAATTCCAAAACTAACTACAGCTGGTTAAAAACTACAAACCGAACTAGCAAGCAGAGCTCCCCAATCGAAACAAGCAACAAGTATGACGTCAACACATCCGCTGCGCCTCTGTCTGCCAACTCCCCCTCCCTGGGAAGGGGAAGGGGAAGGGGGAAGGGGAAGTCCCACACCTCCCGCGTCGGATATCTAACCACCAGTTCAGAAGCTGTTGTGTTTGGTGGCCTTCGATTGACTGTGGTTCCATTCTTTGGAGCAGTGCTGTCTATAGCGGTGTTGTTCTGTGTGGTGGTGTGCAAGCCAGGAGTAACACAAGAGTACTGGGGCTGCAGGTACCTAGAGCAACCTTCCCTAGGTGCACTGTAAGTACTGCCCCTGCAGTTTAGTGTTATCTTGCATAGGTTGTTCAGGAGTCTAGCTCCGTTTGGTTCTTTTTCTGCTCGGTGATTGCCCGCCCTTGGGGTCAGCTGGGGGTTGTTGTTCTCCTGTTTGACCTTGGGTAGGAGGTAGTATCGTCGCTGGCTGAGGGGCAAGGTACTGTGCAGCTGTCTGATATATGCATAGCGGCAGGTTCTGTTCCCCTGGGGACGTTGTGCTTTGCGGGTTTTTTTCTTCTTTTGTTTTGTTTTGCTGGAGGGGGGGGGAGGGATGTCTGTTTGGTGTGGCTGTAGGACCACTTGAATGATTTTGGTGGCCCTCCGCTATGTCCTTGTGCTTGCACAAGTCGCAGGGTTCAGATTTTAGATTGTCCCAGTTTTGACCTAGTTTACTTTTAGTTTAGACCTCTAAGTCCCACCTCGATTCGTGCGAATTTTAATGTTGCTCTGTCCTCTTGTCTCAGGGTGACATTCACCGTCTTTGCCTCTGCCATGCTGCCTGTTGGGTCGATGAAACCTTTGACCTGGAGTCTTGGAGTGGTGTTCTTTGCGCGTACTCCAGTTCACCTAGTCCGATAATACCGATGATCGGGTGCAGGCAGAATCTGCGTTGCATGCGCGGTTTAGGTTGCTGCAACTCTCCAGGTTAATTGCCTTTGTTGATATCTCCCGCAGCTGCCTCATTTTTGTTCTAGAGACCTGGACTTGGAGGTGTTAGTCACTTCGACTTTGGTTTCGTCAGTGCCCCTTGTCCTTCCCTGTTGTGGCTCATTCTGCTCCCAAAAGTCTGAGGGTCTGGTGTGGGGCAGGGTTTTATTGATAGTGAGACTCGGGCGACTTCGGGGACTGCCCCTCCGGATTGGCTGCAGAGACATTCAACAGGCATGTTCCTCCTGCTGGGCTTTGGGTCACACCAGCGGGCCCCCTTCACCCTGCTTTTCCGGAGACTCTGCCTTCCTCCAGAGGCAGAGGGTTAGGCCCGGGTCCTGACGTGGAGGATCCCGGCTGGGAAGAAGTTGACTTGAGGGGCTTGGGCTCCGTTTAACTCTGCTTGGGTGTTGGTACCCTCGACGCAGGGCTTGTTGTTACAGGGGGGGGGAGGGGTTTCCTATCCTCCCTCCCCCCTTCCTCTACAAGTTTGATATGAGTTCGACTCCTCCCTGGGTTCGGTTCCGGGTTCCCTTGGGGTCCTCGCTTCTCTACTTCCGGAGTATCCCGGCTTCCTGCATCCCACCGAGGAGGTGCGGGAGGCTCTTGCGGCTCACCTCCTGCAAGACCAGGATTACGTCTCGATAATGAATCCTTATTCTTTTAAGTTTGGCACCTCTTTTTTCTTACTAGGTGCATTACAAGGAGCTGGAGTCTTCATGGCAGGCAGACTGCCCTTTCTTCTCGTTGGGAGCTTGACATGAGTTGTGTCGAACCTGCACAGCACAGCACGTGGTTACAGCAGTAACCATAACCCACCAGTAGGTGGGGGGGGGGGGGGGTAGACAGCATATAGGGAGTTCTTATAGAGAAAATTCAGATTCATTGTCATCTTATTTGAAAATAATACTACTCTGCTATGTTAAGGAGGAGGATACTTAAGGAGAAAATACCATCTCCACTGTACCACCTGTTTAAGAGTAAAGTTAAGTTCAGAGATTTCACATTTTCAGAGAATATGGTAATTAGGAGTATGTGAAGTAATTATTAATATTGGATGTTAGTTCTTGGACTCGCCTCTTAACGTTTACAGGCGCAATTTCGTTTCTTTCAAAATGATTTTCATGAGATTTAAAACCACTGCATTTCAAACGTAGTAAAAAGATAGAGAGAGTCACAAGCTCCCAGTTCTTGTCTTCCGCCTTAGTTGTCTCTTACAACTTCATTATTAACAACCCCATTTTCCAGAGATTTAAAAAATAGTTATGTCAGATGTATTAAGAAAAGAAAAAATACAGTGGTACCTCGAATAACGAATTTAATCCGTTCCGTGTTCGTCATGTGAAACGGACGTCA